>NW_010368055.1:609468-613079 GCF_000414095.1 Morus notabilis | reverse complement strand
GTGCAGCAGGACACGCCTCCGATTCCGAGAGGACAGGCGGAGCACAGGGGAAGGAAATTGGAGATGCCTCTTTTTCACGGGGACGACCCACAAGGATGGGTGTTTAGGGCCGACAGGTACTTTGCCGTGAGCGACGTGGAGGAAGAGGAGAAGGTGGTGGTCGCGTTGGTGTGCATGGAGGGTAGAGCCTTGGGTTGGTTCCAGTGGGCAGATGCGCGAGATCCGTTCAGATCTTGGCGGGAACTCAGGGCGGCGGTGCTACGGCGGTTTGGACGCGCGAGAGAAGTAGATCCGGTGGAACAACTAATGGCTCTCCGGCAGTGGGCAATCAGTGGCGGACTATCGAGACGAGTTCAAGACCACGGCGGCACAAATGCAAGGGGTCCCTGAAGCCATATTCAAGGGGGCTTTCCTCCATGGGCTGAGGGAAGACATACGGGCTGAACTGAAGATGCACCGGCCCAATGGTCTACATGAGATGATGGACTTGGCTCAGCAGGTAGAGGCCCGTAATGAGGCGGTGGACCGGGTTAGAAGGAACCATATGGGCCGAGGGCCCAGAGCTAAATTATGGGGACGTTCTAGGGGATCCTTTGGGGCCCAAGTGCTACTTCCTTTCACCAGAGGGCCCCCTTCGATCCAAACCCCAGAGTGAAGCAGTGATGGGTCAAGGGGCACGGCTAGGTAATGGTTTGGGGTCGCCTCCACTGGCCGGCCCAGCGTTGGCGTACCGCCGGCTCACGGAGGAGGAGATACAACACCGGCGGTCTAGGGGCCTTTGCTTTAAATGCAACGAAAAATTTGGTCCGGGACGTCGCTGCAAGAATAGGCAGTTACAGGTATTAATTCTGGCGGATGAGGAGGAATACTCTGGAGAAGACAGGGACGATGGTCAAGAAACTCGGTCGGTGGAGGACAAAGGGAAGGAGGTCACGAACGAGAAAGTGGATTTGTCCTTGAACTGATGCAAGGGGTGTCATCTTCCAATACCCTGAAGCTCCGGGGTCGGATCAGAGCCCGAGAGGTAGTGGTGCTTGTGGACGGCAGAGCAACTCATAGCTTCATATCAGAAACGGTGGTGGGGGAGTTGCGCTTGCCGATGGACTCCACGGTAAGTCACAACATTGTAGTTGGTAATGGTTTGAGTGTCAAGCAGACCGGAGTGTGGGGGAGGGTGAATGTGTGGATTCAAGGACACTTGGTGGTAGAAGACTTCTTTTCCTTTGAGTTTGGGGGAGCGGATCTGGTTCTGGGGGTGTCGTGGCTCAGCACACTCGGCGAAGTAAGGGCGGATTGGGCAAAATCCTAATGAAGTTCCGGGCAGGGCCAACTTGGGTGATTTGGAGGGGCGATCCTAGTCTGTGCTACGCGCTGGTCAATATGAGCTCCTTGGTCCGGACGTTGTCACCGGATGGGTCTGGATTGCTGGTGGAAGTGTGAGTTTTCGGGGCTAGACAGGGAAGAAGAAAACCGAGAGATTCCAGTGAAGGTACGAACAGTTGTTGACCATTTCGAAAAGGTGTTTGAGACCCCGACAGGGTTGCCGCCGCAGCGGGGACGGGACCATCGGATTGTGCTGAAATAGGGTGTTGATCCGCCAAACGTACGGCCTTACCGGTTTCCACAAATCCAAAAAGGAGAGATCGAACGCTTGGTGTCGGACATGCTAACTTTTGGGATTATTCGGCCGAGTAGCAGTCCATATTCCGGTCCGGTTATCTTGGTCAAGAAGAAGGATGGGAGCTGGCAATTTTGCGTGGACTATCGCGCGCTGAATCAAGTAACCATTCCTGATAAGTTTCCGATTCCGATGATCGACGAATTGTTGGACGAACTCCATGGGGCGGTGGTGTTTTCGAAGTTGGATTTGCGAGCTGGATATCACCAGATCCGAGTGCATGAGGCGGATGTCGAAAAGACGGCCTTTCGCACACATGAGGGTCACTACGAGTTTCTCGTCATGCCCTTCAGCTTGACGAATGCCCCGGCCACTTTCCAGGCTCTCATGAATCGCATTTTCTGTCCACATCTTCGGAAATTTGTCTTGGTATTCTTTGACTACATTTTGGTCTACAGTCGCTCGTGGGAGGAGCATCGGCAGCACCTCACCGTTGTACTTAGCCTATTGCAACGTGAGCAGTTGGTTGCCAATAAGAAAAAGTGTTGTTTCGGCCGGCAGCAGCTGGAATACTTGGGCCATATTATTTCGGCGCGGGGGGTGGCAGCCGACCCGTCCAAGATACAGGCAATCTCCTCATGGCCTCCGTTGAGCAACACAAGAGAGGTGCGTGGGTTCTTAGGGCTCACCGGATACTACAGGCGCTTTGTCCGGGGCTATGGAAATATTGCAAAGCCTTTGACAGAGCTGCTCAAGAAGAAAGGCTTTTGTATGGATTAATGAGGCAGCCCGCACGTTTAAAGACCTCAAATCGGTAATGACTCGAATTCCGGTCTTGGCCATGCCCGACTTCTCTAAACCCTTTGTTATCAAAACCGACACTTCAGGAAGTGGCTTGGGAGCGGTGCTGATGCAGGAGGACAGGCCCATTGCCTTTTTCAGTAAAGCACTCGCCCCTTCTTCCCGTTTGAAGTCCGTCTACGAGAGGGAATAAATGGGGGTGGTTCTTGCAGTCCAAAAATGGAGGCACTACCTCTTAGGCCGCCACTTTGTGGTTAGGACCGACCAACAAAGCCTGCGGTTCTTGATGAGTCAACAACAGCTTCCCCCCGAGCAGCTACGTTGGGTGTACAAATTGTTGGGTTACGATTTTGAAGTACTGTACAAATTGGGGGCATCCAACCGGGTTGCAGATGCACTGTCTCGACGGGGCAACTGGAATGAGACTTCCCTCTCCGCTCTAACTATACCCCACACGTGGGATTTCGCCGCCATTCAGTTGGAGCAACGCACATAACCAACGTGGGATCCTATCATTTCTAAACTCGAGAAAGGGGAAGTTTTGGAAGGTTATTCGTTGAAGAACAGCCTGCTATTCTACAAAGACAGGCTGGTGTTGGTAGAAAACTCCCCTTGGATAGCTCGATTGATCCACAAATTTCATGACTCGGTAATTGGGGGACACTCTAGTTTTGTACGCACCTACAAACGGCTGTTCACAGTGGTTTTTTGGAGAGGAATGATGCAGCACATTCGGGATTACGTAGCTCACTGTGAGATATATTAGAAGAACAAGTCAGAAGCACTATCCCCTGCCGGCCTCTTACAGCCCCTCCCTATTCCCACCCAAGTCTGGGACAATATCTCCATGGATTTTGTGGGCAGCTTACCAAAATCCGGTGGCTTTGACACCATATTGGTGGTGGTGGATCGCTTGTCCAAGTACGCCCACTTTTGTCCCCTGGCTCATCCATTTTTTGCCAAGCAGGTGGCTGCCTTGGTTATCACAAACATCGTCAAGCTGCATGGGATCCCACGGTCAATTGTGAGCGATCGTGACGCTGTGTTCATGAGTGGATTTTGGCGCGAGCTATTCAAGTTATAAGGCACTAAGTTGCATACTAGTTCAGCCTACCACCCAGAATCTGATGGACAAACTGAAGTCGTGAATCGTTCCTTGGAAACGTATTTGCGGTGTTTCGCGGATGATAAA
>NW_010368055.1:580958-609438 GCF_000414095.1 Morus notabilis | reverse complement strand
GCATTCCTCCCGTGGGCAGAGTATTGGTTCAACACCACCTTTAATGCCTCAACAAAGTTCACCCCTTTCTGCATTGTTTATGGCCGCGACCACAGTGGCAGCGGTGGAGGAACAGCTAGCCCTACGCAATGCCATGTTGGACCTGTTGAAATCTCATCTCGTGTTAGCTTAGCATCGCATGAAGAAATTCGCTGATAGGCATCGAAGGGAGCTCAGTTTCAAGGTGGGTTGGGATACATACTAATAAACAAAAACCAACTCTAATCTACTCCCTTAGACCATCCCCAATGTAAACGCTCGTCTCAATACTAATTTGACACCAAAAAGAGCAAAAATAGCATAATTAATATGGTCTTACTTGTGCTCAAAAGCATAATGTGCACCTTTTAATTATATATTTTAAGCTTTGTAACTTATAAGAGCATCTCCAATGCAATGCCATATTAGTATATCCCACTTCAAATTTTAACATTTGAGTAGCAAAACTACTCTCCAACACAATCTTACTTCTTATGCTAAATTTAGCATATGCTTTACTTCGAGTCAAATTTGACACCACGGAAAACATAAGCCAAATTTTGGCGTTTAATTAACTTTTTCATTCAATTGTTACGATATTGTCACTTTCAAAGTAATTTCGCATTTAAAGTTTACATATGAACAAAACTAAAAAGAGACGAACAATAATTTAATACCTATGCCTAGAAAGCATTTCATCTCGAGATTCCTGTTTCTTTTGAGTTGCTTGCTCTGCAACTGCTTCAGACGGTTTGTTATCCATTTCTTGGGCGTCTTCCATTTGAGCAACCTTGGAATTAATGAACAGGATAACATAAACGCAAACACAATGGCCGGTGAAAAAAATGCAAGAAAAGAAAAACAACACAAAGTTTCTATCATAATTCATGCCCTAGACTAAAATAAAGTCCATTACTGCAAAAATTAGAGAATTTTCACAAGTCAATTAGGGAAACCATCCTTAAAAATCCATGCTTTATAGCTTTATTCAACAAATATAAAAAGATAAAATAGAATAAAATCAAATCAGCAGCTAAAAAGTAATGAAAACTGATAAGGGGAAAAAAAAAGCATACACACATATATATATATATATATATATTTTTTATTCTTTTTATAAGAAAGAAAGAATCAAAAGAAAACAAGAATGCTAAATCGCAGTTAAGCAAACAAGAGGGATAACCTTATCTTATATTGAGCTAGGATTGCGATGACTTCAGAATATGAGTTAAGCAAGATGTTAATAAGGATATCGGGATTTATATTCAACCAAAGCTGAATGCTAAACCGCAGTTAAATTACCAGCGTATGTAGAGGATTGCAGTATGCAACCAAGGTTGATTTTTATTTTTTTTATTTACATTATATTTTATATTTTATTTTTTATTTATGTAAGAGAGAGTAACGCAGGACGGCCTTCCTTACGAGCCTCTTTTTAATACATAGCAAAGTAAAACACTTTTAAGGAATTAAAACCACTAAAAACTAGTAATAAAAATAAGACTAGTTGTGATAAGATATAAGAGCAGTTATTGACTTTTGAAATATAAAAGTAGCCGATGAAATGCAGTTATCTTAATAAGGGAGAAATTTTTGAAAATGTTAGAGAATAAAACGGAGGGAAATTTTTTTAATAACTATTCAAAAGTAATGTCTATATTAGCAGACATCTGCAATCAGGACAATGGTAATACGATTTAACATTAAAAAGAGATTAAAATATATCTTTTAAAGAATTATGAAGATGAAAAAGAGTAACTATGAGGAAAGGATTTTTTTTTTTTTTTTTTTTTTTTTGGACTTATAGGAAAGCTAAGTAATGTAGCATTTAGAAAATCATTAACTTTTTTGCTATTTAATGATAAGAACTAAATATAATGATAAGAAGTTGCCATCATAATAACTAGATAATATGAGTAAAACTTTAAGAAAAGAACTATTGAAACACCCATATTAAACTCTTACATGAAGAGACTAGTGAAACACAAGAGGAAAGAATATTACACTAACAAAAGAAAATTGTGATGTACGAGAATAATATCAATTGTAACAAAACAGAGAGAGAAATCCAAAGAGTAAAGTATAACTATGATACAAGACAGTGACATAGGTTATTATAGACAGCAACATGTGTAGCAGAATGTAAGTCAATTGAAAAAATCAATTAGGTAAAGGAACAAGCATAAAAACTTGGCATAATGCAACAAGTGCAGAAACTAATTGAAGAAAAATGCAGATAAACAAGGATAAACTCAAAGATATTTCAAGAAAAAAATGTCATATAGTGGGAATACATATGGATTACAGAAGAAGCTCCAACCAAATCTAGTTACCAAACAAAGAAAGAGGAAAATAATCCAAAACTATACAAATCATCAAAAACGATGCACACAGTGCTTAATACAAACACTCAATCTATAACATATTCAGGTCAGTATCGATACTGCTATACTATTATAGTATAGACATAAATTAGTCACGAAAACATAAAAGAAATTGTAGAACTCACTACTTTTTAAAGTAACGGGAAGATAATCAATACATCACACTAAAACAATCAAATTATGCAAAGTATTACCATACTCTAATAGAATTACCCAAAGAAAAAACAAATTTACATAAACAAACTTCTGAATGTCAAAAACAAATTCTTAAAATAAAGCAAAATATGAACAAGCGACGATAAAAAATACTTGTAAATCCATGAGATGAGACTCGAATCGAGAGGATTCAATTAGTGATTAAAGGCAATGTTGCGTTAGAACCGAACAGAATCACTTCCAATCAAGGGAGATCGGAGATATCACTCAGGACCAAACAAGAGTTTGAACACAACTTTCAAGATAAAGTAAAGGATTGAAAGGTAAAGTACCATATATATTTTCCATAGGCAGGCAGAAGAGAAGACAAGATTGATTAGGCAGACAGAAAAACCACCAAAAACGGTTACAAAGGATTCATATATAGAAGAATTAATAACCTAAAAAGATAGAATTTGTTAGATTTTCCAAACAAACATATCAAAAGTTTCAACAAGAGAGAGAGAGAGAGAGAGAGAGAGAGAGAGAGAGAGATAGAGAGAGACCTTTTAAAACTCAGGAACGCAGGGACCAGAATGAGAGCAATCGAAGGTGACGTTACTTCCTCGGGGGTTTCTTTGAAAGTCAGCAGAACTCTACCCTCAATTCCTCTGATTTCATTTGAGCGAATTAGGGCGTGAACGGAAGGTATTATTCCGAGAGCAAAGACGACAACTTTACCAGATTCTTAGACGAGAGCAGCGAAATCGAAGAAGAAGATTTGCTGCTGCTGCTGCTGTAAATGTAATGGGAACCTTTGTTGTTGTGTTTCTGAGTTTGGCTGTACATGTAATGGGAACCCTAGTCCCACATAAAACGCCAAACGGGAGTTAAGTCTCAAACAAAATCCCCCACCTCTGAAAGCAATGATTGTAAGCAAGTAACTAGATTAGACGACCATTTTACTAAATCCTAAACATTCAAAAAAAAAAATTTTTTGATGCAGATTTTTTCCGAACTCAACCAGAAATCCTAGTACTGTCATTTCTGAGTGCACCGATTCTAAGCAAGTAGCATATGCATACATTACCTAGGGAATTATTACTGAAAATGAAAGATAAAGAAAAAAACTCACCTGAAACGAAGAAAATCGTCTGCTAACCGACGAATTTCACTTTCTCGGGTCCCAAACAGACAATTAAGAACGATCACCGACGGTCGGTGTGAGAAAAGAATCCGACTTTTTTGGAGTCGCCAAACGCCAGAAACAGAGAGACTGGGATTCTCTTCTATTTACTGGAGCGAGCCCTTCTAGGGTCCAGGTGAAGGAGTCTTAGCCGTTTTGGACGTGAAACGACACCGTTGCTCTTCTAATTAACTAGATAGAGTGATTGACACATTATTCCCGGGACTCTTAAATCAGTAACAATTTGGCCCTCGTTCTTTAAATTTTGGCAAATAGAGTTTTAAACTATTTTTGTTAACGTAAATCAATTTTGGTTTTTTCGGTAAAAACCAAAAAGAACAAAATGCCCCGAGTATTGTAATGGATATCAGACCAATAAAAAAAAATAATAATTACAAAGAAAAACTAAAACAGCAAGGAATGTAAAATATTCATGCTTCAGAGGCTACTAGTGATTAGTGCTGAAACTTTGAACGGGCTATCCGTAACCACCGAAAAATCTAAATTTTTACTTGATTACCGAGCCTGAACTGCCCAAAAATTCAGGCTGCCCAACCCAACCCGAATTTCCCCTTGGACGGGCTTCGGGCAGCCAAATCGGGCTGCCCGTTGCCCAACCAAATTGCCCGAAAATTTTAATATTTTTTATATTATATATATTACAATTTAAAATTTGAAATGAACACACGAACTATATAAAAAACTTTATTTCTTTATTGATTTTTAAATTTGTAATTCATGATTGCCTCGTTAAAAACCTTACCAAGAAAAACCCAATTGAGATAAAAACTTGGTAAGAAAAAAAGAGTGCAATCATTGTGGGATGAATTATAAATTTGACGAACTTACAAAGTCTATACAAGATTACAATAACACTATAGAAATTAGAAATTACAAAGTAAATAAATATTTACAAATTACAATAATAAAATTTAATTTGATGCAGAAGGATTGTCTTGAAAATTAAAAGTTAATCTATTAAATTCGTCGATCCATTATTGGCTTGCCGGTGAGATTGTATTGTGTAAGCGTTGGTCGGAACGATCCCAATCCTTGATGCACACCAAAGCTTCAACAATATCCTGTTGCAATGCGTTTCTCCATTCTTCAAGTATTCGGACGGTTGTACTGAGTGCTTGTTCGGCTGCAACAGTGGAGACCGAGATCGAAAAAATATCCATTGCCAGTCGTGTTAGGATCGGCCAAGTTAATGCTCGTGCCCTCCACCACTGAACCAAATCAAACATTTCGATATTGTTTACAACTAAGCCCTCACTCAGGTACGCCATTAACTCGTTGAAGCCGCCGTTGTTGCCGCCACCTCTTGATGAAGATCCACACCCAGATTCTTCTTGACCTGAGTCGTCATCGTCGTCTTCTTCTTCTTCTTAGACAACCCGAAAACATTCAAGAATGAATGCGGATTGTCGTCTCGTTGTTGTGGTTGTTCAACACGAGGTGTGTTTCTAAACCTACTTTTATAAGAGCTATAGAGAGAAAATATTTTTTTCCTTTATAATAGGAAATTGGTCAGTAGTGTCGATAGCTAAAAATTCACCTAAGTTATCTAATCCACTTTCTAAACCTTTTAATTTTAATCTAGGGTCGAAAATAACACTGAAACCATAGAACATGGGTAATTTAGACCAATATTTTTTAAACTTCTTTTCCATAGAGGCGATTAGAACTCCTAAAATCTCGCGTGTCCTAAATTCACTAAATAAAATAGACATTGTTAAAAGTTCTCCTAACGCTAATGGTGACGTTGGGTAATAAGTTCTACTAAACTTTAAGGTAACTTCGTGAAATCTACCTAAAAAGTTAAACAAGAGTTCGGCAACTTGCCAATCAGTTTCATCTATAAATCTTGGTCCTAATTTTGCACTAACATAATTTGTTATAGCATCTTTATAAGGGATGCACTGTTAAAGCATTATATAAGTGGAGTTCCATCTTATGGGCATATCTAAGGCTAATGCTCTAGGATTTTGATTACATGCTTGTAGAAATCTAAACCAATCTTGTATTCTTTGATTACTACCTTGAATCCAAGCAATGTTATCTCTAATTCTTTTAATATGACCTGACATTGATTTTAAACCGGATTTTACTATTAAATTAATTATATGACATGCACAACGTTAGTGAAATATATCATTATTACCGAATAAACTTATATCATTTTTAAAAAGTTCTATTCCTTTAGTATTTGCAGTTGCATTATCTAATATTATGGCCATTATTCTATCTCTTAAACTATATTCATCAATGACAGATAAAATTGTGTTATATATTAAATTGGCAGTATGTGATCCTATAACACATTTAAAACTTAAGATTCTCTTATCCAAATTAAAACCTTTATAATAATGTCCGGTTACAGCTAAATAATCTTTGTTGGCAACGGCGAACCAAATATCCGATGTTAACACAACGCAACCACTAGTAGAGTGTAAAATGTTGATTAATGCTTTATTTTCTTATTTATATAATTTTAATGCATCTTTCCTAAGAGTAGTTCTAGAAAAAAATTGTACATTAGGATTATGTATAATTTTAATATAACGCTGCCAATTTCTTTAATCAGTAAAACTAAGTGGTTAATCTAATGTGGCTAATAATCGTGCCATTTCCATACGATCAACTTGCGAATCGTATTTTCACGTGCTTAGACCGTTGGTTTGGCAGTCAAACGATAACTGTGTTTGGCGGAGATTGGCTCCGCCTCCTTACTTTTGAAGACACTTTTCAGAGTGTCTTCTCAAGTGTGTAGTGCTGTGAATAGTGTTACCTTGTAATTTATCACCACAATATTTACATTGAGCTATGTATTTAATGTTACCGTTATTGTCGACCTTCTCGAATGTGTTAAAGTGCTCCCAAACTGCTAAGGTGCGCTTGCATTTCTTCTTATAACTTGCAACACTTGCACTAGCACTACCGCTTGCCTCTCCTCCACGCCCACCAGTGCCACCACCATTATTTCCACGACCTCTAGTACGTCCACTAGGGCTCGGATTTGCAATTTTCTCAGCAACTCTTTCCGTAGTTTGCGATTCATGCATTTGAAAAATATTAAGAAATTGCCCTTCTTCGATGTTAAATTGGGCATCAATGGGAATATCACCACCATAACAAGAAGAAGTCATTATGAAAAATAAGAGAGATTGAGAGCGCTTTGAGAGAGATTAAGAGAGATCGAGAGAGATTTAAGCAAGATTAAGAGAGATTTAAGAGAGATTTGAGAGAGATTAAGAGAGATTAAGAGAGATTTGAGAGAGATTGAGAGAAATTGAAAGAGAATGAGAGTTTTTGGGTGAGGGAAATGGTTGGGGGAGGGGGTATTTATAGGAAATTTTTTGGCTTGAAAAAAAAAATTTCCCCCAAAAATTCGGTTCCAACGGCTAGTAGAATTCAGGCACTCGGGTCGGGTAAAATTCGGGCAACAGTCAAAAAAATAGCCGTTGGGGTTTGAATTTTAGGGCAAAAATCGGGCGGCGGTCGGGTTGGGCAAAAAAATCCGTTAGGTTCAAAATTCGGGCTAACGGTAAAAAAAAATTCAGGCAGATTCGGGAAATGGGCAAAATTCGAGATAATGGTCAAAAAAATTCGGGCAAATTCGGGTTACGCCGGAAAATTAAAAAAAAATCCGGCGAGCAGCAAGGTCGACTTCTCCACTGGCGGCGGGCATTTGGAATTGATTTTTTTCGGGCTGCCTGAGCCGTGCTCGACCAAATATCTCAGACGGGCGGCGAATGGCACCTACCCGCCGTGCCTGAAAATTTTCGGGCACCGGGCATGCCCACCGCCCGAAGTTGCACCACTGCAATGATTAGGTGTAAAATTCAATAAGAACTTAATATTTTCAATATGGATTATTTTCATAAATACTCTCGAACTATGTATCATATTTTAAAGTGTCACTCAATTTTTGAAAACGATTCAAATCACCCTCCGATGTATAGAAAATAGATTAACTTGACGTTTGGTTCATGGATTCAGAATCATGATTCATAATTATTCTCGATTTACGTGTATTTTTTGTGAGAGAAAATACTATAATGAGCCACGAACCATCATCCGAACTATGACACGAATCCACCAACCATACACAATTCTAGTTCTGTCTATAATTTTAACAGAATGCTAACGTGACATGCTAATTAAAGTGTAAGAAATGCATTTTAGAATATAAACCTTAATTATTAATTTAATTAAGAACCTATTAACCTTAATATAAAATCACACAAATCAAAAGACTAATTAAAAACAAACAAAACAAAAAATAAAAAGGATAAAGTTAAAAAAATCCATATTGTTGCTGCTACTATCTAATAAGATCATGAACATAGGATCAAATCTAGAGATCTGATCAAACATAAACTAGATCTATTTTTGCTTCTTTCAGGAACTATATGCAATTGTTGGAGAATTTGAGTGTAGAAGGTAAAAAGAATACATAAAACAAAAGAGAGTTTGAGGCGTATAGGAATATTTTCCTTAAGATTTTATTTACCCTCACTTCTCAAAGTTTAGTAATGAGTTTTAATGATAAATTACCCCCAAGATATAACAAACCCTTGAACACAATATCTAATAATAATATTGAGTTCTAGAACATTTATTAGTTTGTAAATTTTCTGGAGAATTAATAAAGACAAAAGTGTCATTTCATAAATAAATGCATCCTCTTTAAACATTACAAACATTCACATAATGGTACATTTTCAATCTGAATGTATCTTTTAATGGATTAATACACCTATTACAATAGTTATATTTATTGTTAATTAGTGTTCATATATGTATGAAAACATATCACAAATGGATGTAATGTCGAAACGTTTCAGATCACATAAACTCATAAAAACACTATTTTTCTGCAAAATTTTCACTGTAATGGGTGTTTTACCGCTACAGTATGCAAACAGACCTGAGAGGCCTACACAAAGGCACTTCAGCGTAAAGTTTTCTGCTGGAGCGCAAATATTTTTGTTACAGTAGAAATATTTCGGTTGCAGCCGATTTGGCCGAACCAAACTGCCTAATTTTGTGCACTTTGTCCGCCAATGTAGCGCTTTTAAAGTCTCTTTAACACAAGTTTTTTATGTTTTAACACTCAAATAATTTGTGATCTTGATTAAACATTTTGTAACAATTGCATCTATTCATATTCCTCTAAACAAAGCTTCGATTTTTTTTTTTTTTGCTGAACAAAGTTTCTAAATCACATCAACGATCAAGAATCTTAAAAGAGAAACAAAACCAAAACCAAGTCATTTCATTCAAGACAGAATTTCATCAAAATCAACTATTGGAATCCCAGTAAAAGAGATTGAACATAACCAATAGTTTCGATAGGCTCCAAAGGTGACGCGAAACTGACATTGTTGGTGGCACTAGATCTACAAAGCCCATATATGTAGCAAATGTCGCATGTCCAGAGCGCCAATCAAACCGTCGTCGTTGAGGTTGGAGTCCGCCGTTCTAAGGATGCTCATTACGAGTTCAGATCCGAAAGTCTCGCCGAAGCTGAAGAAGACTGGACATCGCGTGGGGGAGCTTTTTCACTGGGAGCGCTGCGATTGGTCGGGTTTTGCGTGGCGAGGTTGGGGAGAGGGGAAAAGCGGGCCGCTGATTAGGGGGCATGAGGAGCCGGCGACCAAAGGGTGACGGAAGGGAGAGAGATCCGAAAAAAATTTGAGGAAAATGTTGAAATATGGAATTTTTGTGGGTTTTTCAGATTCCATATCTGACTTTTTTTTAAGAAAAAAATAATATATATGAAATCTTTTATAGGCAAGGTCTTTAATCTGGCACTCACTATTTGGCGGACTGAAACGACATATGTATAATTCTGTCGTTTTCATGTATATTTATATATAATGTGTGTATATTTACATGTAAAGATGCATATGTTAAAATGACAATGTATATTAATCTTCAAAACATGTATTTTTTATAGCAATTAAGTGAACACATAGCATAAAAATATGTATATTGACTTATTTGTTGTATTTCATGTTAATGAACGTAAGCGACAATGTATCTTAATTATGTAAACATGTATTTTTTTATAGCAATTAAGTGAATACATAACGTATTAATATGTATATTGGTTGATTTGTTGTATTTCATGTTAATGAACGTAAGCGACAATGTATATTAATTATGGAAACATGTATTTTTTTATAGCAATTAAGTGAACACATAACGTATTAATATGTATATTGGCTGATTTGTTGTATTTCATGTTATTGAACGTCATTTGGAAGTTTCTTTTTTTACATTATGCTGTAGGAAACGACAATATACATGCATTTCTTATTTAAATTAAGTGAACATGTAACATATTTGTTGTCTGAGACATGTGAAATTTTGTATAAATAAGTGAATAACTGACCTAGTAATGTGTACAATGACTTAGTAGTTGTTGTTCAATAGAAGTTGTATTGTAGTTTGCTTGTATACTAAAAAAAAACATGCTGACGTAACTGTAAAATATAAGTTGTAGTTGTTGTTCAATATAAGTTGTAAAATTTGATTTTTGGAATATTTTATTTTTCTAAGAAGAAGATATTACAAACGACCACAAGCATGAAATTGCTTCCCTTTAGAGGTCGTCGCATAATGCATGACATTGGCTTGATTTTCATTTGAATAAGTTCCTTCACTTGTTTGGACATTAACATCAGCTAAGAAAATGATTAATACATATGCTAGATAATGTTGAAGTGTTGAAACAAATAAAAATGTTATTTCATTAGGAATGCTTAATAAAGACAAAACAGATACGTCTTAAGTATATAGCTTGATATATTCTATTTGCCTTTCAAAGGAGAAGCGTCCTACTTTTGAATGTAGTAAGTAGTGAATCGGATTGTTGTCCGAAGGAGATAGTAAATCCCTCGTGTTCGGTATTCATGTGAAGGCGGTAGCACTGTTGGGAAGAGCATATATTTTCCAAATACATTTATGTCGGGTGTGTGCTGTCGTCGTTCCCTTCTGAACAAGTCGGCATGGTTTTGGCCTTGTCTTTCTTTAACGGACATGTTTGTTTGTTGTGCCCATGGCCCTTACACAGGGCACACTTCCTTCTTAATCATTCCAAACCCAATTCTTCCTGAGCACTCGGCCCCACTTGCGGTCGCCTTGCCGTTCCCTTGTTTCGAACAATAATAGGATCTTTTAGTACTTCAAACAAAATGATTTCATCGAAAGACTCTTGTTGCCTCGCAAGAGGTGGCTCCTTTCCATCAAGCTCTTAAATTTTAAACATAAATTTCTAAGTTTTGTTCTTGTTTGTTGGTAGAAATCCTCCACTTTCGTTGCATATTATGCTACTTGGTTGAAGTCGGAGCTGAGGGTTCCGAACCTAGTTAGTTCCAATATCTCCTGTGGGACCTCGTTATTAGTTTGATATCGTCTTTGGAATTGGGCCTTTGCATGAACAACCCACCTGTACATAACAAGTGAATCTGGAATTCTTGTTATGTTTATAAACTTCATTACTGAAAATATGTGTCTGCACGGATATCCATCAGCCTCGAAGAGTAAGTAATTGCATGTTAGATGACCATCAGAGATGCGACGTATAACATTGTGCTCCGAGTCTCCGTTGGGAACTTGATGATTGAGAAATTTATATACCCATCAATCTCAACAACTTGCCTAACAATGTATGCATGTATGAGCTTTATTTCGTGAGAGACCTTTTTTGTATAAATTCTTCTCGTGAACAAAGAAGCAGCGTATTGATAGTATGGGTTTAGAATATCTGCATGTCGCAAAGAAGGAGTACTGTGTCAGGTGGAGAAGTCATCCTGCAAATCTTTACGACGCAGCTTGTTAATGGCGTGGTCAACCAAAGATATAAAGTCCGTGAGAGACTTCGTACTGTCGAGCAATTGTCTGATTGTTCTATTCATCGACTCGCTACGTTGAGTGGTTCGCATGCCTACACAGAAATTGCCACGTAAATAAGTTTCGACCCAACTCTCCTTTTTTTCAAACATACATGTTGCCCAGTAATTGTTCTCCAGTTCGTATGCCAGAATCAAAGAATGCCACCTATCGAGAAACTCAGGTTCGAAGTAGTATCCGTACATAATTTCCTTAAAGTCCCGCTTGAAGTTTATATCCTTCACATTGTTCGCTACGTTCTCCATTAGATGCCATCCGCATAGCCTGTGCTTAGATTCTGAAAAGATTTGCGCTATGCCATTCTTCATGGCATTGTCACCGTCAGTAACGATAACTTTTGGCTTCCTATTATTCATTCCTTGAAGAAACATCTGTAGAAACCAGACAAACGTATCAACTGTTTCGTCGACAAGGAGAGCAATGCCAAACACTGTTGTCCTCCAGTGGTTGTTTACCCCAACTAGCAAAAGCAAAGGCTTGTGGTATTTGTTAGTCCTGTAGGTTGTGTCGAAGGCCAAGACATTGCCAAAGACCGCGTAATCTCTCCTCGAAACCCCGTCCGACCACACTATGTTACACAATCTGTTTTCTTCATCGACATTGTAGATGTAGTAAAAGTCCCCGCCATGGTTCCTCGCTAAGCATCTAATGTAACCAATCATGCCATCCGAGTCCATGATGTTTTGATGTTGGTCCTTTGCCTTGCGCACTCGCATTAGCTTATTATGGATGTCATTTTCAAGGAAAGGGAGCTTGTCGTGTCCCCCTAATTCTAATGCGATAAAGTCTATTATTTGGACATTTTTCATGCCAGGCCGTTTCATTGACTCACACCTTACAACAACATCATCAGTGACATTGCGTTTGATCTGAGAAACCTGATTTCTTGTGGTGACGCACATTTGTGGTTGTGGTTAGGGTTGAAATGTCTACATACCCACTTATTTGTAGTTTTGCTTCTTACTACCCGAATACTAGCTTCGTACCCACAACATGTTTCAGATGCCGCCGCTCTTGAGCGGTGTTCTAGTTCCAACCACTTCCGTCTCCTAAAAACTTGTCTCAAGCAACACCACTATCTACCGCAACGATCACCATCCTTTTCCTTTCTAGTACTATCATTCCTGTATCTGAAGCCTATATGTTTCGAGTATAACTTGTAGAAGTTATCCCATAGTTCTTCCGTATCAAGGTCCTTCCCAAGTAAGTTTTTTGGTAGCAAATCCCAAGGTGTTTTAGTCAAGTCTAAAGTGGTACAGAAATCTGGCCACACCATCTTTGATTGTTAGTCTAGTTGGAATTTGGACTAGTGTAGTGGTTTATTCTACAAATAAAGGAGAGCGAGAGTGAATTAAGTGCTCCCATTACAGAATTGTTTTGTTGTAAGTGAACATGCATAGACTCAATATTACAACTATCAACTTTAATGTTTTTATTGTTAAAGGATGTGTTTTATTGAGTCCGTATCATGGTGAAGGTAAGGTAACGCTGTGATTCTTGCTCAAAAAACAGACCGAACACGTTCGAGTTATTGGCTCGTCCAACCCGGCAGCATTCATGAATCGCTCGTTCAACTGTCCCTCGGAGACACGGTCGAGAAGTACCATGCATGGTTGCCCCCCGTCCTTTCTTTATCTCGGTCCCACCCAGTAAGATACGGCTCAGCCAAAAAACGTGAGCGCCCCTGCGCGAGCCTTATTTTATTAGTAAAGTCAAGCTTTGTCTCCCTAAAGACTAAAGAATGGTTAATGTATAGTGTCGCCATGAATCAATCAAAAAATTTGCAAAGAGTTTATGTGGAGAAAACGATTTTAAACTTTAAAATGGACATAAGGAATGAGGAAACAGAGACAATGAGACTTCTGAATCATATTGTAAATGAGCAGTGTACTTGTAGTCGTGTTGAGTTGCTTAAATAACCTTTGGAGACGGAAATAATGCTCTAATATACCTTACAACAGCCTTTATACAAACAAGTTTATTTAGAATCACTGCATGCTTCTCCGAAGTAGCCGCAATTTCTTTAGTTAATGGCCAGACAGATAAATGGTGTTTTTGGGTTCTCCCACGGTTTATGATCCCATTTAAATGCAACAATTGGTTTGGTACAACCAATTGCGTTCATCTCATTTATGACCACGTTTACGAAAAGTAGCAAGCCTTTTGTGGTGTCTTTTTGTCCTGTGTATTACACTTATCCACTGATAATGGGCAGCATGTGAGTTTAAGCATTAAATTCCAACTGCTCTATGTGCCACATGGGCCGAGTATTCTAAAGTATTCCCTGTTGTATCCCATATACAACCCGAGGCCAATGGACTACTTTGGGGAATTTAAAAATTAACCAGGTATGAGGCCAATTTTCCTCGGACGAAATGTTATGCTTAACATATTGTACATTACAAGATGAGGACATTTTCAAAATATATGTGTCAAAATTAGGAGAATATTGTTTTACAATGAAAAATGCAATGGCCTTTCAAAATTAGGAGAACATTGTTTTACAACGGAAAATGCAATGGCCTTTCAAAAGTCCAAACAATAACACGGTTAATGCAACCTAATCATTAAAGTTAGTATAATCTTATTGCGGCTTATCTGGTCACCTTAAATATATTGTGTCACAGTACATGCTATTCGTAATACCGTTAACTTATAAAAAGTAATTAAGAAACAAAATCCTTATGGTTAACACATACGTTATAATATTGACTTTTGATTGCATTACACAAAAACCAAAACATGGCATGTCAATATGATACGTCATAGGCTTTAACAGGCATGCACTACTAATACCAAAAGTACATGTTCATCGCTCACATGAATATTCTAGTTTAGACAACATTTTTTATTTTATTTTAGCTACATAAAATAGTCGGAACAGTATGAACATCAAACATTCCGTTCGGCACTAGTCTAGGGGAATACACTCAACACACACTGGCTCACGTGTGGCTTCCTTCTCGTTCTCTTCGGTTGCATTCCCAAGGTCTTTCACTAGGCTGAGAACACGATCTTTGAGATTCTGGATATCATCTAAAAGGCTCTCGAGTTGGTAGCATTTGCTACAGGAATGTGCTGCCCTCCTAGCAATGGACCTTCGTAGGTAACGTTAAGAATCGTTAAGATTCTCAAGATACTTGCATCGTTTGCATGTCTGAATGATAACACGGGTTTGATGGCAATATGTTTTAATTGAAACACATGACTTTTGGTCAGATTTTAGGGACTCCTTAGGGGTTGGGTTGTCAAACACTGGTGTGGTCATTTCGGGAGAAGATGGTGGTTCAATTTTGATCATGACGTTGTTCATCGGGAACAAGTTTACTGGCTTCATCATGCTCAGTTATGCTACAAATGTGTATCGTTTGAATCTGGACTAATTTGGCCAGCTTTATATAGAATGTATCGTCGAGGTTGGGGAACGTTTTATATGTGCACCAATTGTGCAATATGGTTTTCCCGCCTAAACATGAGGAAGATATTATATACGCACCGAATATGGTCTTCATCCAAAATATGGCGTGTTGTACAATTCCAAGAGATCTGTTATTCTTCAATTCACATCAAATCATGGTCTACATTTCTGTAACCATTCTGCATATATACATTCAAAAGCTATCTACGTAATCATTCCATCTACAACCTTATGAAAAATGAAATCTTTGTTCTTGGATAGAGTGTGTTAGGTTACCCACTGTCCTCAAACACAACATTATATGTACTGTCGTAAGATAAATAAATTGGTAGCGTGTTGTACCATTCTAAGATATATGTATTCTTCAACAATATTATATAATTTACTACAACAATACACATCAAATCGTGATCTGCATTCAAAAGCTGGAACAAGTTTATTTTCACGCGCACTGTACCTCGACAAAAATGGCAAAGGTACACATCGAATGTTGACGTGGTGACAATTGTGTGTTTACATGAACATGGCTCACCGGACACGCCTTTCCGGTTGGAGGCCATGCTTCTACATTATGTAGCTCTGTCATGTTATACACAAACTACTATTTGAAGTGACTTTTATTTATCCAATGTACCTACCTTGTAGGTTGAAACACAACATTCTTGGATAGAACGTGTTTCATATTTAGACAATGCCGTATAAGGAAATGGTTTAACGTTTTCCATTTCAAATGCTGCAACCTGTGTTCGTCTAAGTTATGTGTATTAACTGTCGAAATACCAAGGCTTAATATTTTGTAACCCTTGTTCGTTACATATTCTATTAATAATAGTGATAATATAAATCATCCATAGTGACATAGATTAACTTAACATACAAGTATAGGCGTAATACGATAAAGCACAACATCATAAGGCAAATAAGTTGCCCCAAAAAAAGTTAATGACAAATCAACAGCTGCAGCATCTTAGTGCTATATGCCGACAACAACTATTCACAATAAACTGGAAATCCTCAAAAGCTAGTTGAGTTATTAGGACTTTCCCAATTACCACCACTGTTTCCACCAACAACATGTGGGAGATTCATCCAGAGACGGTAGTCCATGAAGTCCGCATACGTCTTCACCTCATCATCCTTTATATCCTTGATGATGGATATTTCTACCAACAAATCAAGTACTTTTAAGCTTGAATATTTGTAAGTTTTCAAGCATTGTTGTTAGTTTAATGTCTTTTGTACGCTTTTTATAGGAATTAGAAATAAATGCGAACTTGGATGATTTTGCATGAAGAAAAGAAGAATATTTGCCAAACTTGTGAATCAATGGCAAGAGGAGGTGAAAGAGGATTTTAAGGCACAAAAGATGAGGCTCTGGAATGCAAGAAAGCGGGCTGCAGCGCACCTTTTTGGGCTATAGCGCGCAAAGGAAAGCAAGAAGAGCAAGAAAATAATGCATCCAG
Source organism: Morus notabilis (assembly GCF_000414095.1). NCBI lineage: Eukaryota > Viridiplantae > Streptophyta > Magnoliopsida > Rosales > Moraceae > Morus > Morus notabilis. The sequence continues at coordinate 592,911 of NW_010368055.1, read as the reverse complement.
AGGCCTAGCCGCGTGCTGCAGCGCGCCCAGAGGCCTGGCTGCGTACTGCAGTGCGCCCAGAGGCCTGGTCGCGCGCTGCAGCGCGCCCAGATGCCTGGAATTAGCCCTAATAGGTGTTGCAGCGCGCCTCAGCTTCCAGCAGCGAGATTCTTCTTCCAAAAATGCGCGTCGCAGCGTGTTTCACGCAGGCTGCAGCGCGCGTCTAAATCTCTAACTCTTAAACTGAGTAGTATGAAAAGAAAGAGATGCCACTTGAGAGAGGGAGCCCGGAAATTGAAGAAAACATCAAAAGGAGGCCGGAAATCTTTCATCTTGGAGGTCCTTGGAAGCTCTTCAATGGATTTTAGGTTTTATCTTCTTTCATCTATTTTTTCATGTTGAGCTAGACATTAGATCTAGGACTTGATGTAGTTTTATTTGAACTATGTTTTGAATATTTTGTTGATTGTTAATTTCATTTCATTTTCAATTCATTTATGTTTCTCTATGCTTAATGCTTCTAATTTATTTGGCCAACGAGTTAGATGATTTTTAGATTGCGAATTTGATGCTCGGGAGAGATTGAGTTCTTTATCTAGATTTGAGAAGCATAGTCTAGGTTGTTGTGAGACCGGGAGGAGATCAACGCTTAGATAATCAAATTAGGATTTAGGTCGTTGTGAGGCCAGGAGGCGATCAATATTCTTATTTTCTAATTCTAAAGGCGAAGCTTAATTTGTGTTTAAATATTCATTTCGAATATGGATATTATTTTTGATATTTAAATACAATTTCTTGTGAGGCACTCTGGAGAGGTTGCGAGATGACATTAGAGCCTTGATTAATGAATTAAATGGAATTGATTAGCGATTACATAATACGATGAACATAGGAATAATAAAGCGAAATTAAGTCCCTAGACCATTTGTGTATAGATACTTTATTTTCTTATTTTCACATTTATTTTGTTTTATTTTCTTAATTGTCATTTTATTAGGTTGCCTACATAAAGTTAAGTTACAATAATTGCGGTACTTAATGGCAATTCTAAACCCAATCCCTGTGGAGACGATACTCACTCACCCTATACTCAAAACTTGACACCGTATGCTTGCAGAATTAAATCTATAAAAATTTTAGGCATCAATCCTCCACTACTCTCATAATCTGATCGTAATTCCTTTTCGCATTACTTTGTTCTGCTATAGCATTTGCTTTAGTTCTATCGACCTTTACTTTGAGAGCCTCATTCTTTGTGGTCAGCGAGCCAACCACCTGCTCAAGTTGCGTTATCTTCTGTCGGAGCTCATCGACTTTCACAGCCCGCCGGATTTCTCGATCATTAGCCATGTTCAACGAATCTATTAGGTTGTTTATAACCGGGAGTGGATCCTTTGGCAAAACTAGCTTGTGTGGAATTCTCTCGTCATCGGGATTGCGTGTTGGGGGTGGGCTGGAAAACGGCGATTGCTCACCGGTGGGTAGGGCGATGGAGCAGGACATTTTTTCGGGTCGGACACTTCCAAGAGAGCACAAGTAGTAGGTAGAGACAAGTCTCAAATATGAATACAGTCCCCATCATAACTAAAGCTTTATCACAAATCTATCTTTGTAGAATTATATTGCTTAATTTTCAAACGAAATCCCCAACATGCCCTTACATATATATTGTGTTATAGTGAACATCGTGTTGAAGGCTGTTAATTTTTAAAGGTTTTTTTGGCATTCCAAATAACTATTGATTTGTTTATTAAAATCTTGTGTTAGCACAGTGGGGCGCCAAGAGGCAGGGACGGGTCAAAAATTCACATTTTTTGTATCTTTTGCGTCCTAAAATTAATACATGATTTTTTAAGAATTAATGCAACAAACGGCACCATTTTTCGGTGACTATTTAATTTTTTATGATTTTCTCTATTTTTCAGCTTTGAAAAATCAAATAAAAAAATGACGTCAGAACACTCAAAAATTTTGCAGACACGAGCATTGCATTATTCTAAGCATGCTTGCAAAAAATGGCCTCAAACTATGAAAAGCGAAAACGCTGCCAAAAAGTCTCCTGCTAGTGCAGTGGGGCGCCAAGTGGCAGGGACGGGTAAAAAATTTACATTTTTTGTATCTTTTGCGTCCTAAAATTAATACATGATTTTTAAGAATTAATGCAACAAGCAGCACCATTTTTCGGTGAATATTCTATTTTTTATTATTTCCTCTATTTTTCCACTTTGAAAAATCAAGTAAAATAAAAAACGACGTCAGAACACTCTGAAATTTTGCAGACACGATTATTGCATTTTTCTGAGCATGCTTGTAAAAAATGGCCTCGAACTATGAAAAGTGAAAACACTATAAAAAAGTCTCCCGCTAGCGCAGTGGGGCGCCAAGTGGCAGGGACGGGTTAAAAATTCACATTTTGTATCTTTTGCATCCTAAAATTAATACATGATTTTTAAGAATTAATGCTACAAACGACACCATTTTTCGGTGAATATTCTATTTTTTATGATTTCCTCTATTTTTTGTCTTTGAAAAATCAAATGAAATAAAAAATGACGTCAGAACACTCTAAAATTTTGCAGACAAGATCTTGCATTATTTTGAGCATGCTTGCAAAAAATGGCCTCGAACTATGAAAAGAAAAAACGCTGGTAAAAAGCCTCCCGCTAGCACAGTAGGGTGCCAAGTGGCAGGGAATGGTCAAAAATTCACATTTTTTGTATTTTTTGCGTACTAAAATTAATACATGATTTTTAAGAATTAATGCAATAAGCGGCACCATTTTTCGGTGAATATTCTATTTTTTATGATTTCCTCTATTTTTTAGCTTTGAAAAATCAAATCAAATAAAAAACAACGTCAGAACACTCTGAATTTTTACATACACGATCATTGCATTATTCTGAACATGCTTGCAAAAAATGGCCTCGAACTATGAAAAGAGAAAACGCTGCCAAAAAGTCTCCCGCTAGCGCAATGGGGCGCCAAGTGGCAGGGAGGGGTCAAAAATTCACATTTTTTGTATATTTTGCATACTAAAATTAATGCATGATTTTTAAGAATTAATGCAACAAACGGTACAATTTTTCAGTGAATATTCTATTTTTTATGATTTCCTCTATTTTTCGTCTTTGAAAAATCAAATAAAATAAAAAATGACGTCAGAACACTCTGAAATTTTACAGACACGATCATTGCATTATTCTGAGCATGCTTTCAAAAAATGGCCTCGAACTATGAAAAGAGAAAACACTGCCAAAAAGTCTCCCGCTAGCGCAGTGGGGCGCCAAGTGGCCGGGATGGGTCAAAAATTCACATTTTTTGTATCTTTTGTGTCCTAAAATTAATACATGATTTTTAAGAATTAATGCAACAAGCGGCACCATTTTTCAGTGAATATTCTATTTTTTATGATTTCCTTTATTTTTCGTCTTTGAAAAATCAAATAAAATAAAAAACGACGTCAGAACACTCTGAAATTTTACAGACACTCTGAAATATTCTATTTTTTTTAAGATTTTCTCTATTTTTTTGTCTTTGAAAAAAAATAAAGGGAAATAAGGTGGTTCTTTTCGTCAGTAACAAAACACAAATGGTTCTTAATGTGTTTTTCTCTGTAAGGGGCAGCATATGATTCACATTGCGTCCTTGCCACTCATTCATTATATGCATGTGTGAAAATCGTATCATCAAGGAATTACATGGCATTTATTAATGCTTTATGCTATTGCACCAAACCTGATATGTTGTTATAAAAGGTTCATGGTTGGCCTTAACACAGTGTGAACTTCCCCAACGTCACAACTCACACCGCGTACGAGTAAAGAAAAAAATATATATATATTACCCAGCGAGTGAGATTCAAACATAAAGCAACTATGAGTTCTGATGCCAATCGTCGACCTTCAACATCAGATGTACGAAGTGAGCTTCAGTGGGTTGACATTTTTGAGTGGCCCATTGAGCAGCTTCCAAATGAGCCCTTAAAATACGTGAACGACCTACTGCAGCTTCTTAACAATGCTATGAAGGTAGAGAACTCACTAGCCGCTCAGCGTGAGCAACTTATCACCGAGAACGCCGACCTAAAGAAGAAACATGCAGATTTGACTGCCGAGGTAGAGAAATTGAAACATGATATCAACGCACAAGTAGCGCGTATAGTTACTGCTCAGATTGAAGCCGATTCAACATATGACAAGTTTAACCAAACCATTGATTTCCTGAGGAACGAGTGCTTGACAAGGTATTCAGAGCACGTCGACTTTCGAATGTCGCTGTCGATGCCACACATTAGAAATGTGGCTGCCGAAGGTGAAGCTCATATAGAGGGAGAAGCGTAGGTGATGTATTGATATATTATGTCCATTTTGAAGCTTGGTTGATTTGCCTTACATAGCACTGAGTGTAATAGTGTTGAATCTAAGTGCCTTTAGCATTATAATATATATGAACTTCAGCTTTTTTGTTAGTATTCTTGTGGAATATGTTGCAGTGTATATTATCTAAACAAATCTGCTCATAGCAATGTAAAGTGGTTTTGGTTTGTTTGTTTCTTAATTTTGATATTAAGTACCTTGTTAAATGAATTGCAAATCCTTAGAACAAACTACATTCTATTACATAACAAGAATTTTTTGAGAACAACATAATTCGAAAATGTTGGAATAGCCGAATAGGTGGGGAAAAAAGTCCACATGAATTCCATCAAAGGGTTAAGTAAGATTAACAGTTACTTAATACTAGTATGTAATGTCATACGTGTAAATATTGTTAATGTCATACGCGTACATCTACTTTTACTGTACCCTGATATTGTTTATTGATGCCATTTACCTCTTGGAAACCAAGCCCGTAGAAATATTCATGATTTCTGAAGATTTACTAATATAGTTGTTCACCTGCTGTCTGTCACTACTATTTACAAATGACATGGGAACAAGGCCTCAAGGAACCCCATTTACATTAAATCAACAATCAATTGGACACAAAATACTTTTATGTTGTTTACTCTGTTCGAGGATAGTTTTGGGACTGAAGCATGGTTGTGTACTTCATTTTATACTACATCCTTGAATTGTTTATGGGGGCCATTAAGCCTTTCAAACCTGCTGAATCAGATCCGAATACAGTACAAAACTGTTGTGGTAGATGTGAATCTTGCAGCTCTGCAGTCCACTTCTTTATGCAACACCACCAGGACATTACCCCCTGCAACCCCAGCGTAAAGCCCTTTTCTTCTTTGTCGCATACGCCAAATTCTGTGCTCCAGGCTTTGGGTCAAGGACTGATGATGCAGTTACTTTCTCCGTAGTGGTGCTCAACTCATGCATACTGTTCCTCGACATAACGTCCTTTGAATGATTGTACGCTGCATTCATAGCGCCTTGCCTAACATTGTTGATCTTTGATCTAACAAGTTCGAGACCGAGAAAGAATCGTGCCTCCTCCGAATCGAACTATCAATGACAGTTATATAACAAAAGTTAAGACACATGAAAGTATGCGGTTTGCACGCTGAACAAACCGTGTTACCATAAATATGGATGTTCATTGAATGCGTCAACTTCTTAATTTCGATACCTTACTATCTACAGTATTCCCTGTTGCAGCAGCCCACATGAATTTTATTGCGAAGATGCCACAGTCATTCCCATTCCCTTGAGTTGGTATATCCTTCTTATGTACTACTTTGAACGCATTAAGATTCAGTCCATCATCATATGCCAATTCCAAATCACTTGCAAGTAACTTGGCAAGCACGCTAACCCGCATGACAGCACATCTGAATTGTTTTAAGTAGTGAGAGCAAAAGGTTTTATCCAACAAACCCAGTACGCATGTACAATCTAATGAGCTATGTTATATATATCAGATTTATACATTACTTATAATACTACCTTACATATGCCGCATACATCCAGCACATGTATGCATAAATTTATTTCCTTTGCACTTGTAACGCTACACGTAATAAATTGGTATATAATCTTAGTGTACTAACATACTACTCCATTTTGCCATGTACTCGGAACAGCAGGCGTACTATGATTTCGATTTAAATGACTTACATTGCTATGAGGCATATCACACAAAAATACCCCAATAAATTTTAGATACCGGTTAAAGCAACTTACCGAATCCATGGTAATAGAACCCCGGCGATGTCTACTCCTGTGATGAGACAGTGAATCCCAAATCTCAACTTGTTGATGGTTCCAGTCCAAAATGGCCAAAACCAGTGCAGATCCTCCGACGAATAACATGGTATCACAATCTACAATAGATTTCTCATGATTTCAATTCACACATAATAGCTCTAGCTGGAACGCATCACTTATCGAACATGACAAATAGTGTTTTGGCGAGCATACCTTATCACAGGCACCAACATCACCAAGAAAATTACAACGCCATTCCTCAGCTTCGCACAATGCATTAATGAGATGTGCCTCTGGATGCCTTATTCCTTAAGTGTGGCATAAAGAACCTGCGTACATAGTACAGCAAACCAAATTACAACTCCCGTCCAAAAATATTTTATATGTTTCTCATACTAGTTAAATTTCTCAAGTTTTTTCAAAGTATATTTGCACAGTGTTAGCATCCGTAATGTTGGCCCTTACTTTTAACATGCTACTTACCGAAATTTGAGTTGGAAGTGTTGGGAATAGTGTCCTAGAAGCATGAGATGTAATAGGATATTTATTATTCATTTAATAAAAGAGTTTATTCATCATTTTATGTGCATATATTTATGAATATTTTATGAATATCAAATAAAAATTCCATTATTATTTATGTAACCTTAAACATGGTATATAAGTGTTGTATACGAGAGGATAATAATCAAAAAGTGATGTTCGTAATAAATCTAATTAAAGTTTGAAATCTTTAATTAGAACATTACTAATACATGTCATTCCCATTTAGAATGGAACGGTGTTATCCGCACTGTTAATACGGTGTGATATTGAATGAGTGTATTACGCATAATAAGATTATGTGGAACAAGGACACAGACACAATATGAATTTCTAATAATTTTCGTTAAGTATAGAAATTCTAATTGAGTCTACCGATGGTCATATATAGAATGATCTTAATCCTGAGTTCTTAACAAACTCCTATTTATGGATTTGTGTCTTTTGATTTACTCGGTACGGATTCTGAGACCCTGAATCCTATTCCTTGTATTTTGGAGACATGATGAAGTAGGTATCCGGGAAAGTTATTATACGAGATGAAATCCATTCCTTCTTGAGAAAGAAATAGATAAATAATTCTCTTGAGTGATAATTGGAGAGGTTAATGGATTCTACCTGACTCTAATTATGAATTATTTATGGAGGATTGATCTATATGTAATGACTATATCAAATGGACACTTCACAGTTTAGAAGTAATTAATGTCTATAATTTTGAGAGTGCAATTCCAAGTTGATAGTGGAGTAACTATTAAAATTAATAGAATTAATTAATTAATTAAAGTGTTTAATTAATTATTAATTTTATTAGAACTCGAGATTATAGGTCCATTAGTTCCCGCGTCGTCCTTATAATTCTACCAGACACAGAAGGCAAAATGGGAATTTTAGAATTACAGAATTCTAAAATTAAACACTAAAAAATAATTAATTGAGAATTAATTATTATTTAAATAATGTGATTATTTAAATTTGAATTTGAATTGTGAACATAATTTAAATTTATCCTTTTAAACTTATTTGATAAGTTGTTTAATTTAGAATTCAAATTAATTTAAGTTTGACTTAAATTCGAATTTGAATTTGAATTAAAATTGGACTACAGGATAAATGATGATTTTCTCTTCCTTCCCTATCCAATATTGGCACCACACACAAGGGATAGAAACCCTACATGGCCGGCCACTTAAGGGATAAGGTGTATGAGATTTTTTGTTCCAAATTCAAATAGGAGACATAGATTTGATTCTTTTTTGAAGTTTGACTTCTACTCTTTAAATATGAGAATGATAGAAAATTGTGGAGACAATTTTTGAAAATAATTTGCTGCCCTAATTATTGAGTGTGGCCGAAATTTCTCATAGGAAAAAGTGAGAAAAAATTTTTCTCCAAAAAAATTCCACATCGTGCATGCGTTGGTGTTTGTAGAAATTCGAGTGTTATTGAAACCTGTTTTGTCTCACGTGTGCCCACACACACGTCTACGTGGAATCAAGGAATTGACGTGGAAGACTTTGGTTTTCTAAACACAAAGCTTGGAGCAAGGATTGTTTGAGGTCAAAGAATTTAAGTTATCGACCTAATTGGCGCTAGGTATTATTCTTAATTGACTTCTTAATATATGAATTAATGAGATTAATTTATTCGTGCATAAATTAATATAATCTATAGAGTATCTCAAAGGTTTTATGAAAATTTTCGTTATACACGATCCACCTACCGCCATGCTTTCGCGTCCGAATTCGATTCGGCAACCAACAATTGGTATCAGAGCGGTTTATAGACGATATTAATTTATGCTTCGATTATTTGATAATAAAAAATATGTGATATTTAATTATGTATGTATGTGATGAGTATGCACTTGCATTTATGGATGTTTATATTTAATTCATGTTGATGAATGTATGGATGATGGATTTGGTCGTTAATTATATGGTTCCATAGATCGGTTATATTCATTCAATATAAATTCATTCGGAATTAGAATTATTGTAATTCTAGGGTTTGGATAGAATTAGGGTTTTGATTTTGAATCAAAAGGAGGCCTTAAAGATCAAGTTTGAAGCCCCCCAAGTTGCCCAGATTTTTTTTCTGGAAACAGCCCAGTGCGCATATAGATAAATTGTGTCTACTCATATGTTTTATAACATGTCATGCATACACGCGCATTTATTATTATTTATTTTATTTATTATAAAAGTGTTTTAGAAAAATAAAATTAAATAAGAACCATGCGCTAAAATCGATTTAATATGATTAAATTGATTTAAGTTGTAAAATTGATTTGCAAAATAATGTTACATGTGAAATTGAATTTAAGAGTTAAATTTTGAAATTTCACATATCCGAAAAATAAATTGTTTATTTTTCGATTTGAAAACCATGAGATGTTTTTCAAACAAAATACATATTTGCAAAATAATGAGTGGGAGAGGGTTGTATGACAATACGACCCATTAGTCTCCGCTGTTAGCGCAACACCGTGAGATCCGGAGAGGGGTTTTGCGGCAACATTGAATCGCCCTCCTAAAGGAGAGTGTTCTTGCCGGATCAATAACAATGTTGGCTTCCTAGAGATAAGATTTCAAGATGTATTTCTGAATTGACTACCCAAAGGTAGCAATCCGGAGTTAAGTCTATGGGATCTGAAACGGTGGGTCACACTCATAAAATATAATCAAATTTGTTGGTTATATTTTGACTAAAAATAACGGTAGTTAATAAATATGAAAATATGATATATTTTGACTATATTTATTAACTGAGAAGAGTCTCAGTCTAATTGACATATAACTTGACTACCTAAAGGTACACTTTATATGTGGAAAATTAGATTATTGTTGGCACCTAAAATTAAAACATGATTTATGTATTTTTCATGTGCTTCATGCATCATATTTAATTGTGCTAAAATTAACGTGCCTTGATATTCATGCACATAAATTGATTAGATGAATATTCTATTTATTTCCAACAATATGTCGAATCCTATTATCACGCTTCTTGCGACTAAAAAACTAGACGGTGATAACTACACTAAGTGGAAAAGTAACATGAACATACTATTGGTCTGTAAAGACTATAAATTTGTCCTAGTAGAGGAATGTCCTTAAGTACCTGCGGCTAATGCATCTAAAATCGCAAGGGAGCCTTATGATCTCTGGATCAAGGCCAACAACAAAGCAAAGTGCTTTATGTTGGCCAGTATGAGCGATGTGCTTCACAAGAAGCATGAGGAGATGGAGACTACTTATGAGATAATGGAGTCTCTAGAAGCCATGTTCGGCGCTCCCTCAGAAAAGGCTCGTTTGGATGTTGTTAGGGCTTTTATGAATGACAAAATGAAGAAAGGTTCTTTAGTCAAGGCACATGTTTTGAACATGATTTATCACCTCCATGATACGGAGCTTAATGATGCCAGGATCGATGAAGCCACCCAAGTTGGCATCATCTTGGAAAGCCTATCTCCTGATTTTCATGAGTTCGTGAACAACTTTATTATGAACAAGAAGAGGTCCAACCTCACTGAACTCTTGAATGACCTGCAAAACTTCAAATCCACTAACAAGAGAAGGGGAGGAGAAGCAAATGTTGTTGTTGCAGGGGGCTCTGGTAAAAATAAAAGAAAGAACCAGAACCAAGGGAAAGGGAAGAAAGGAAAGAACAAGAAACCCAAGAAGGCTAAAGGCCCCATCCAGAAACCCAAAAGAAAGTGTTTCCACTGCAATGGTGAAGGGCATGGAAGAGAAACTGTCACAAGTATCTCGAGGAGCTGAAAAAGAAAAAGGAACAAGGTAAATCAGATTTACTAGTCCTTGAAACATGTTTAGTAGAAGGTGATACCTCAGCCTGGATAATTGATTCGGGAGCAACTAATCATGTTTGTTTTTCTTTGCAGAGTCTTAGTTCTTACACCGAGCTAGCCGATGGGGACTACACGATGAAAGTGTAACGCCCTCCGGAATTAAACTTATTTAATTATGATAATTGTGGTTTATTAGTGTGCCTAAATTGATTTTCTTAATTAATCATGAGCTTTTAAAATTTATTTTACTATTTTCAATTTCACCCCTCTGTACTTTTATTTGTCTTTCTTTATTATTTATTTTCCTTATTTTATTTTCCTTTTCTCATTTTCTTTTCTTTCTTTCTTTTCCTTTTTCCCTTCTCTCCCGTAACCCTCTCACTCACTCACACTCTCTCTTAGTCACTCTCTCTCTCCCTCACCGAGCTTTCTCTCTCTCTTTCTCTCTCTCTCTCTCTCTCTCACCCATTTCTTCCTCTCTCTTTCTTTCAAGTTAGTTTTCCCTCTCTCTCTCAAAAATGTTCTTGAACCGGATTTGAAGAAAAATGGAGGTTTCCAAGAGGTTTTCAACATCAAAGCTTGGATCGAGGTAAAACTCTTTGAAACTTACTTTAGATTTTCGGATTTGGCTTTGTGGAACTCGTTTTAGTCGAGTTTGGTGATTTTTGGTTTAAATTATGTTTTTAAATGGAATCCGAATGGGATTTGGTGAAACCTTGATGAAAATTGGGGGTTTTTGATTCTTTGGACCCCATTTGTTGATTTGAAACTGGATCTATACATTTCCCTTGAGAATATGTTGAAATCGGACCCAAAATTTCAGGTTTTGGCTTTGTTCTTCGCGAATCGGCCATTGTTGGCACTGGAAATTCTTCCCCACCGGTTGACCGGTCCGGTCGACCGGTCACCCTTCCATAGGTCGACGGACTCGGTCGACCGGTCACCTCTCCACCGACTGACCGGTGGAGTTGCACTCCTCTATGACCGGTCGACCGGTTCCCACTGAAATTGACCCTAAACAGCCCAGAAAACCCTGTTTTGACCTCGAAACTCAATGTGAGATTGACCTAACCTCACTTGAGAACTCAAAATGAGTGGATTAGCCACATGAATCCTTATTTTCCATTCGATTCTCCGGAATGAATCTCTATCTACAAAGAATCATGATTTGAATTAAGAATTGTTTATGAACATTGATTTTGAACCATGGCACACTAATATGATACAATTGCATCTAATTAAACGAGAATGTTTGATGAGAAAGGTCAAACTCTAAATTATTGATTTTGATGGGAAAGATAGTGGCACGATTGGAATTAGAGCCTCGAAGGCAAGCGGAGCTAGGGCTACGTGAAGACAGCCACAGGTTTGATATCCAACAGGTAGGATATTCTTGTCCATATCCTTGTTAGCCTCATTTTAAATTATTTTGGCCAATGAAAATGTTTTAGAACAAAACATG
>NW_010368055.1:576499-580143 GCF_000414095.1 Morus notabilis | reverse complement strand
TGTTTTGAATTTGAAAGGAATTAAATTATTTTGCTAATCACTCTCTCTCAGACAGGTTTAAGTTTCTAAACGAGCCTCCACGTCACCAACCCCGGTTTAGGGGCGTAACAGAAAGTGGGCAATGGCGCAAGAGTTTCGGCAAAAGCAGTGGGAGAAGTTAGACTTCGTTTTAGGGAAAATAAATTTTTAGTTTTGAACAATGTTTATTTTATTCCAGACATTCGTAGAAATTTGATTTCTGTGACTAAGTTATTTGAATAACTATTTAAAGTTTATTTTGATAATGAATTTGTTCATATTTCTCAAAATGGTTTAAATATTTGTTCTGGACGTCTGGATGATGGTTTATATTGTATAAAACTAATACCTAACTCACTGCTTAATATTGAAATGTTCAGAGTTGCCGAACCTAAGAATAAAAAGCAAAAGATTTCTTACGATAACAAAACATATCTGTGGCATCTTAGGCTCAGACATATTAACCTAAATAGGATTGAAAGACTGGTAAATGATGGTCCTTTACGCGAACTAAAAGTTAGTGAGCTTCCGGTCTGTGAATCTTGTCTTGAAGGTAAAATGACCAAGAGGCCTTTCACGGCAAAAGGAGAAAAAGCTACAGAACCCCTTCAGCTGATACATTCAGATGTATGTGGACCGTTAAACGTCCAAGCTAGAGGAGGTTACGAATATTACGTCACCTTTATTGACGACTATTCAAGATATGGCTATGTTTACCTAATGCAACAGAAATCTGAAACTTTTGGAAAGTTTAGAGAATTCTGAGTATAAGTTGAAAAATAATTAGGTAAACCAATCAAGACACTTCGATCAGATCGATGGGGAGAATACCTAGACCAAGAGTTCCGGGATTTCTTGATTGAAAAAGGTGTAGTATCCCAATTGACTGCACTCGGTACACCATAGCAGAATGGTGTAGCTGAAAGGAGAAATCAGACTTTGCTTGACATGATGAGATCAATGTTGAGTTATTCTTCATTGCCTACTTCGTTATGGGGTTATACCCTAAGAACAACTACCTACATTCTGAATAGAGTGCCATCTAAGTCTATTCCTAAAACACCCTTAGAGTTGTGGTGCGGTCGAAAACCTAGTTTGAGACACGTGCGCATATAGGGGTGTCCAGCACATGTGCTTAAAGGAAAGACTAGGAAGTTGGAACCCAAGTCAGAAGTGTGTATGTTTGTAGGATATCCTGATGGGACGAAGGGAGGTTTCTTTTATAGTCCTGAACATCAAAAGGTGTTTGTATCGACAAATGCCACTTTTCTGGAGCATGACTATATGATAGATTTTAAGCCCAGAAGTAAAATAGTTTTGGAAGAGTTACTTTCTGATGAGATTGGACCACAGCCGGCAAGAGTTGTCGGACCACTCAGAGAAAAGACCATAGTTCCTGATCAGACTCCTATGGCACCTCGTCGTAGTGGGAGGGTAAGCAGGTTACCCGATCGGTATACCGGGGAAGCCCAAATCGTCACTGCTGATGATGGGAAGGAGGATCCATCGACCTTTAAGAGTGCGATGGATGATTCTGATAAGGAAGAATGGTAAGCAGCTATGAAACTCGAGATGGAGTCTATGCACTCTAACTCAGTCTGGCAACTTGTAGATCTACCCGAAAGGGTAAAACCCATTGGATGCAAGTGGATCTTCAAGAGAAAGAGATGAGCGGATGGAAAAGTAGAGACTTATAAAGCAAGGCTAGTGGCTAAGGGTTATACCCAAAGAGAGGGAGTTGACTATGAGGAAACTTTCTCACCAGTAGCAATGCTTAAGTCCATCCGAATACTCCTGGCTATTGCAACATATTTTGACTATGAGATATGGCAGATGGATGTCAAGACAGCTTTTTTGAATGGCTATCTTAAGGAAACCATCTATATGGATCAGCTAGAGGGTTACATAGAGGAAGGCCAAGAGCAGAAAGTCTGCAAGCTGCAGATGTCCATTTATGGATTGAAGCAGGCTTCTAGATCATGGAACATCAGGTTTGATGAGGCTGTAAAGTCTTATGGATTTGATCAAAATATTGATGAACCATGTGTCTACAAGTACAATAAAGAAGAGAAAGTGGTCTTCTTAGTTCTTTACGTCGATGACATCCTACTCATTGGGAATGATGTGAGATCGATGACAGATGTAAAGGAGTGGTTAGCCAACCAATTCCAAATGAAAGATTTGGGAGAGGCAAGCTATGTTCTTGGGATTAAGATTATTCGAGATCGCAAGAAAAAGCTCTTGGCGTTGTCATAGGCATCTTATATAGACAAAGTGTTGTCTAGGTACTTGATGTAAAACTCCAAGAAAGGGAATTTGCCTTCTAGGCATGGTATTTATCTTTCTAAGAAGCAATGTCCAAAGACTCCACAACAGGAAGAAGATATGAGACGGTATCCCTATGCTTCGGCTGTGGGAAGCATTATGTATGCCATGTTGTGTACAAGACCAGATATCTGTTACGTAGTGGGAGTAGTCAGTCGCTACCAGTCCAACCCAGGATTAGATCATTGGGTTGCAGTAAAGTGTATTCTCAAGTATCTTAGGAGAACAAGAAACTATATGTTGGTATATTCCGGAGAAGATCTGTCTCTCACCGGATACACAGATTTCGATTTTCAATCGGATAGAAATAGTCGACGGTCGACATCTGGATTTGTGTTCACTCTTAATGGAGGATCCGTGGTATGGAGAAGTGTAAAGCAAAAGTGTGTTTCTGACTCTACCATGGAAGCTGAATATGTTGCAGCTTATGAAGCCGCAAAGGAAGCTACATGGCTCAGGAAGATCTTAACTGATCTGGAAGTTGTTCCAGATATGGATAAGCCAATTAAGCTTTACTGTGACAACAGTGGAGCGGTGGCTAATTCAAAAGAACCTAGAAGCCATAAGAGTGCGAAATATATAGAGAGGAAATATCACCTGATAAGAGACATTGTGGATAGAGGCGATTTAGTGGTTCTGAAGATCACGTCAAAAAAAAACCTTGCTGACCTGTTCATGAAGACATTGCCATTGAATGTGTTTGATCGGCATTTCGATGGATTTAGGATTAGAGACATGACACACCTGCTTTAGGACAAGTGGGAGATTGTTGGGAATAGTATCCTAGAAGCATGAGATGTAATAGGATATTTATTATTCATTTAATAAAAGAGTTTATTCATCATTTTATGTGCATATATTTATGAATATTTTATTAATATCAAATAAAAATTATGTGATTATTTATGTAACCTTAAACATGGTATATAAGTGTTGTATACGAGAAGATAATGTTTAAGGATAATAATCAAAAAGTGATGTTCGTAATAAATCTAATTAAGTTCGGAATCTTTAATTAGAACATTACTAATACATGTCATTCCCATTTAGAATGGAACAGTGTTATCCACACTGTTAATATGGTGTGATATTGAATGCGTGTATTACGCATAATAAGATTATGTGAAACAAGGACACAGACACAATATGAATTTCTAATAATTTCCGTTAAGTATAGAAATTCTAATTGAGTCTACCGATGGTCATATATAGAATGATCTCAATCATGAGTTCTTAACAAACTCCTATTTATGGATTTATGTCTTTTGATTTACTCGGTACGGATTCCGAGACCCTGAATC
>NW_010368055.1:569960-576214 GCF_000414095.1 Morus notabilis | reverse complement strand
TTCACAGTTTAGAAGTAATTAATGTCTATAATTTTGAGAGTGCAATTCCAAGTTGATAGTGGAGTAACTATTAGAATTAATAGAATTAATTAATTAATTAAAGTGTTTAATTAATTATTAATTTTATTGGAGCTCGGGATTATAGGTCCATTAGTTCCCGCGTCGTCCTTGTAATTCTACCAGACACAGAGGATAAAATGGGAATTTTAGAATTACAGAATTCTAAAATTAAACACTAAAAAATAATTAATTGAGAATTAATTATTATTTAAATAATGTGATTATTTAAATTTGAATTGTGAACATAATTTAAATTTATCCTTTTAAACTTATTTGATAAGTTGTTCAATTTAGAATTCAAATTAATTTAAGTTTGACTTAAATTCGAATTTGAATTAGAATTAAAATTGGACTACAGGATAAATGATGATTTTCTCTTCCTTCCCTATCCAGTATTGGCGCCACACACAAGGGATAGAAACCCTACATGGCCGGCCACTTAAGTTATAAGGTGTAGGAGATTTTTTGTTCCAAATTCAAATAGGAGATAGAGATTTGATTCTTTTTTGAAGTTTGACTTCTACTCTTTAAATATGAGAATGATAGAAAATTGTGCAGACAATTTTTTAAAACAATTTTCTGCCCTAATTATTGAGTGTGGCCGAAATTTCTCATAGGAAAAAGAGAGGAAAATTTTTTCTCTAAAAAAATTCCATATCGTGCATGCGTTGGTGTTTGTGAAAATTTGAGTGTTATTGAAACCTGTTTTGTCTCACGTGTGCCTACACACACGTCTACGTGGAATCAAGGAATTGACGTAGAAGACTTTGGTTTTCTAAACACAAAGCTTAGAGCAAGGATTGTTCGAGGTCAAAGAATTTAAGTTATCGACCTAATCAGCGCTAGGTATTATTCTTAATTGACTTCTTAATATATGCATTAATGAGATTAATTTATTCGTGCATAAATTAATATAATCTATAGAGTATCTCAAAGGTTTTATGAAAAATTTTGTTATACACGATCCGCCTACCGCCACGCTTCCGCATCCGAATTCGATTCGGCAACCAACAGGAAGGACCCAAACTGGCTGCTCTATAGGGTTGGGAAACTCTCTTCGCAAAGCCTCCGTTAAACAACGGGCGTAGCAATCAATAATCTGTACATCACAATCACAGTTTAATTACGATGTAACTGGGTTATCATCATCAATGTGTTTCTTTAAATACATAGCAAATTCGGACATAAGTACTATCATTTACTTACAACACCGCTAATATTTCTGCCAGGAGCTAAGTCAACAAGGTGCATCCGCCTTAAGGTAAATCTTCCAAATGAGCCAAGGATCTCACTGCATACGGAAATAGGACTAGCACAATATTAGTGATGTATTTCTTACATTATTTTGGCTTTGTTTAAAGCGAAATGGTTAAGTTAAATAATAACCACCGGTTTCCAAACTTACCCATTCTTCAATGACTCGTCATACATATACAAAGCAACACATAGGTAAGTTGGCTTAACCACAAATCGCAACTGAAAGTTTCCTACTCTTCGACCCTTGCTTGCTACGTATTCTTTAACAAGACAAGTCGGGTCACACGGATGGTTTTGTCTAACAGATTCAGCAATACGGGTTTCTGAATCACTTATATCTGTACACTCCATTGTCGCATCAACAACTTCATCGCTTCACATACTATCCAGAGGATCTACGGCTGCCAACCAACCATTTACATTACTTTTTGAATCACTTGAACCAGTAACATTCCACTTCGATTGTCCTGAGTGTATTCTATTGAGTGACTTGAAAACGCTTGCAAACTCTTTTCGATATTATCAATTCCACGCATTATCTCAAAAATGGATGTCCCTCCATTTGCTGCCCCTGCTACGTGTTTAATTGGAGGTTCACACGACGGAGCGTCATTTTGAATACCCTCAGTGTCCGTACTCTTGTTGGTGACACTTCTCCTTACTTCATCGGATTTCCCTGCATTGGAATTAGCCTGGTCTAATGCTTCGGAAGTCGCAACACGAACTTATCTCCTAATAACATCCAACATATCTTCTTTGAACTTGGAGAGTTGCTGAGCCAACTCACTGACCACAACCTTCGTTCGGTTTACTTCGGTCATGATGTTGACGACATGTGTTTCAACGGTCCTTCTTCTAACACCTGATTCTTCTACCATTGATGACTGCATCTGCATCAATTAATCAAGACAAAAAAGCGTTAGTAACCACGTAAAAATTTAAACAAATTAAGTTAAAATTGAAACCAAAAACTTGTTTAACCTTTGCAATACAAGTCATTTAACTTTGTTACCTTCTTCTCTGTCCACACAGATATCGGTAGTTTACTGTGATCAATGAATTGAGTGTGACCCTCCAAGTGGTGCAGGTAAAACACCTTACAAGGAAGTTAAGATTATTATTAATCACAAATAATGCGTCCCAACCAAAGAAATCATCAACATTCAAGTTCCAACATGTATAATCTAGCATTTACCTACAGAAACAGCACACATCCACCAATGAATTCCCCCTTCCTTTTCTTATAACGCTTTACTGCTTCAACAAGATGGGCAAGACACTTTGTTGCCCAATTTAAGTTCTTCACACTATGAACACCGCTTATGGAAGAAAGTAAGGTTGTTCCAACCACAATGGTTGTTGTTGACATTAAGATAGTTCCACTAGCAAACAGTAAAAACTTCCTAATAAATATGTCATCAGGATGGTTATCATCTAACAAGTCAGCCTTCAAATCAGACAACTGTAGGTGGCTCCTTCCATCCATTATTTCTTTCTTCTGATTAATCACTTCCTCATCGGTGCCTTGCTGCTCAAAGTCGTCCCCCCCATCAGACAAACCCATAACTTCACCAAACAACTCGGTTGTGAGGACAAACGTCTTCCAGCAAATAGTCAATGAGCAATCATCCTCTTTAAAGTTGTCCACCATCCACATAATCAATTTGTGACATATGTGTTGGAAAATAATAGCATCGAGTGCGCAGCGAAATTTTAAAAAATTTAAATCAATGCCAAAGCCAATCAATAACATGTTCATGATGCTATATAACATAAATACTAAAGATCTAAATTATACCCTTTGAGATTTTAGGAAACTGCACGTCTGACAGATCAAAACGTTCCAAACAGCAACCGGAAGAGCCTCAACCAACTGGTCTTCTTTGCTATTCTCGTTTCCACGATCGGAGTGCGGGTGGTCACACGTCGTTCAATCTCCTCTTGGTATTCTTGATCTCCTTCCAATCACAAGAGAGCCAAAGAAAAAATTATTCTTGAGAATTAAACAATTTTTCCTCTCAGGAATCTTTTATCAATAGCCTCCAAAAAGTCTCTCAGGTGATTTTTTTATGAGTAATGTGACTTAATAGGCTATTTATAGTGTTTAGGAAGTCATACTTCCGTAATAATTAGGTTTCTCAAAGTTCTAATCGCATCCAGAGTCAATTTTGCCATGTCAGCATGCATTTTACGTTACAACCGGTCAACCGGACCGGTCGACCTGTCTGCATTGACGAAAGTTGTTTTCCTAGTTTTTCAATACGGGAAACTTGCATAGAGCCTCAGTTTGATTCAAGCAACCCAATAGAGAAATTGCCTGATCAAAACAGTCATATAATAGTCTTCCCATATTAAACAACTCTTAAAACAATAATTCAACCAATTTATCTAGAATTAATTTATCAATTAATTCACCCGATAAATCACCCATGAATTAACTTTGAACCTCTTTTACGGAAATAACACAAGTTACCAATGTGTAGGAAATACACCGTGTCGTTACAGGAAATTATGTGAGCTAGCAAAGGGACTCGATGGACATATATAAATTAAGCTCTTATAATCACAACGCTACTTGTAAACCAACAAGTATGTCTCATGATTATAAAACTCTAGCGCTATTCCACTAAAAGCCTAGAGCTGCACTCTCGATTTATATAGCGTATCGTTTTACCTTCCCGATTATATTTATCTTATGTTCCATTATCATACCATCGGAAAAACACTATTCGTACAATTACAAACAGTAAACCATTAGATAACACAGAGTAGTCTAATGGCCGAGCGCTCGTATTTTCTAATCCACTGATAATGCATAAGAGGATATCATTGACTCTTTATAGGAGCTATGGATTCCATTATCTATGAATAACGAATCTATGCATACACGAGTCATACCCTCAATGTACCGGCAAGCGTACCTTTACATAATGTCAGGATGTCTCTCTTTAGTACATCAAAGGATACAACTCAAGCATACGGGTTCATCATCCATCTCAGGATTAAGATGACAACATATAATTCGTCAAAAGTGAATTATTTTATTCAGATAGAATTATTAATTAAAACAATTCAACTTTGATCCGATCCAATATAGATTTCACCATTAGAAACTATATCAATGTCTCCACCCATGAAGTCCTACCTCCGACGACCAAGACAAGCCGTCTCCGTTAGGAAGTAGACAACATAACAATCTTAACATGAATAAAGTGCCCAACTTTATTCCCTCGATTGTGGATCATAAGATTTAGACTATCATCTTTAGATTCTTATCTTCCGCATGTTCTTCACATTACATGCATGACCTAAAGATTTAGAATGACAGTCTCAGACTTTCAGTTTGTTTATCATACATTCAACTATTATGAACATAAAGAGGACAATACATAGATATATGAAATAAATAAATCTTTATTAATAGTCAAAATGTCTCAAAGAATATTGTTACATTTATTCCTAAGGGCATAAACGCTAACAATATGTGCACGCTAGCCATTTCCAACAACCCCCCAAACCCCATACCTTTAACCAACGGCCTTCTACAGTCACTAAGATGAGCATACATCTTACAAAACCGCAATGGGGAGCATCGTACATTTAATTTTTTGTTAGAAATCGAAGTGGACAAATGCTCTTCGTCCTCTTCCACATGATCCACACTCTGCCTTTTACGACCTCATTTAGTCACCATAGTTTACTTTTGCATTATCTCTGTTACTCAGAATAACACTACATGAATAACCAGCTAATTTAATACTTAATCAAATATTTATGCTTACTATGTCACAGGATGCATTTGTCCTCAACACATTTGGCCAAAAGATTAAAAATAAATAACCCACAAGAAACACTAAGATGACAAGAGCAATAATTACACAATTTTATTCATACTACTTACACGACATCGCATAGCAGACGTTATAACCTAACACCACTTTCAGTAAAAAACTCTTTCAACTAGAATAAATTGTACTGGCTTGTAGCATCCACAAACATCCACGTCTACATACTTATTTAGAAAACTCAAAATAAATCCACTTGCATTGCATGAATCTAAGTTTTCACTTTTTTGTAAAATACTCTTTCAACTAAATCAACTAATTCTGCCTATTATCATCCACAAACATCTTCAGTTTCATCGTTATTCAGAAAAATAATAAATGAATCCATTTGTACTGCATGTATATAGGTTTTCTACTAACACGGTGGTATAACAGTATTTCACCGCTGCTTAGTATAGTTGCTTTCCCAATAGGTATTTCGTTTACCACATGTACAAACCCTATAACTACCAAATCGAAGCAACGAATCAAAATTAGCTTCAAATAACCACAAATTTGACCCACCCATAGTGTTTCTATATTCCAAAACGTCCCCTCTATTTATAAGTTTCTCCGTAACTCATTGATGGAGAACAGGGGACTTTTTAACCATATTTTTCATTTTCCAGATAATTCGAGTCTACAATCGAGGTATAATTAAGTTCTTTTTTACAAATGTTGTACAATTTAAAGTGTTTGGAAGATTACCTCAGGAGTATCTCCGTCGATCTTCACATAGGTCGACGAAGTGGCGGCGGAAAAGATGAATTGGTGGTGTTTGAGGGGAGAGAAAATGTTAGGGTGGAGGAGAGAGTAGTGGGTTTGGTTGTGAGAGTGGTCGTTAGGCGGCGGGTCTCCTCGTCGGCCTGTCGGAAGTTGCCTCCAGCAAGATCCATGCGGAGGCGGTCGAGGAAGCGGCGGCGGAGACAGAGGATGAAATGGTTGTTGGGAATTGTGTCCTAGAAGCATAAGATGTAATAGGATATTTATTATTTATTTAATAAAAGAGTTTATTCATCATTTTATGTGTATATATTTGTGAATATTTTTTGAATATCAATGAAAATTTCGTGATTATTTATGTAACCTTAAACATTGTATATAAGTGTTATA
>NW_010368055.1:520785-569050 GCF_000414095.1 Morus notabilis | reverse complement strand
TAAATTGAACAACTTATCAAATAAGTTTAAATGGATAAATCTAGATGTGTTCAAATTCAAATTTAAATAATCATATTATTTAAATAATAATTAATTCTCAATTAATTATTTTCGAGTGTTTAATTTTAGAATTCCGTAATTCTAAAATTCCCATTTTGCTCTATGTGTCTGGTAGAATTACTAGGACGACGCGGGGACTAATGGAGAAGCTCAGCGTTGTCATTAAGAGTGAAGGAAGTTGGGCTAAGAAGCTTTACTTACTGCTTTCGTCGTCGGCTTCCAACGTAGATCGGCTTGAAGTCGCTGTTGAAGGACCTTACGGACCTGTTTCAACTAATTTTCTAAGGTAACGAACCCTATATGTAATTCTCTTATAATCTTCTTCTTAATCATAGTAAAAACCACTAAGAACTGAAAGTGTAAATACCTCGCACATTGCGAATAAGCCATAATAAATCTTACGTGTGCTTTCGATCACTCATTGCTAACATTGTGTCAAATGACAATATGTGAATGGACAGAATGAAAAGGGTAATTATTAATGGCTTTATACATTTCTTGTATAGATAAATATAGCTAAAGTCTTAAAATTTAAAATTCTATGATATATGTTACAGTATGTGATTAACTCGTGGCCACTTTTGAACTTTTCGCAGGCATGACACTCTTGTGATGGTGAGCGGAGGAAGTGGAATAACCCCTTTCATCTCCATAATCCGAGAGCTCATCTTCACAACCACAACCCTGAAATGCAAAACCCCGCGAGTACTTCTGATCGCCGCATTCAAGAACTCGACAGACCTCTCGATGCTAGACCTTATTCTTCCACTTACCCGAACCCCATCTGACCTTACCAATCTCGACCTACAAATTGAGACTTACATAACGAGAGAGAAGCAGCCCAAATCAGATCATAACTCCAAGCCCCTAATCCTCACCAAATGGTTCAAACCCCACGTAACCGATTCACCCATTTCAGCCACTCTGGGTCCAAATGGCTGGCTTTGGCTTGGAGGCATAATAGTGTCATCATTTATCATCTTTCTCATCTTAATTGGGGTCATTACTCGCTACTACATTTACCCAATTGACCACAATTCCAATAAAGTTTTCTCTTACTCTTTGAGGGGTGTGCTCAACATGTTGGCCATTTGCTTCTCCATAGCGCCTACACAGGGATAAAATCCCTTAGGGTTGGCCGACCATAAGAAGGATAGAGGAAAAGAGAATTTTTATTTTAAATTCAAATAGGAGATAATTAACAAGCTTTATCTTGGAGATAGAGATTGGATTCCTTCTAGAAGTTTAACTTCTATTCTATAAATAAGAGAATAGTAGAAAATTGTGGATACAATTTTTGAGACAATTTTCGGAATGAATTTTTGCCCTAATTTTAGAGGTGGCCGAAATTTCTCTATAGAGTGAAGGAAAAATTTTTCTCTAAAAATTTCACATCGTGCATGCGTTGGTGTTTGTGGAAATTTGAGTATTTATTGTAACCCGTTTTGTCTCATGTGTGCCCACACACACATCTTCGTGGATTCTAGGAATTGACATGGAAGACATTGATTTTCTAAACACAAAGCTTTGGAGCAAGGATTGTTCGAGATCAAAGAACTCAAGTTATCATCCGAGTCGGCCTCCAGGTATTTTTCCTAATTGAGTTCTTAATATATGAATTAATGAGATTAATTTATTCGTGCATAAATTAATATAATCTATAGAGTATCTCAAAGGTTTTATGAAAATTTTTGTTATACACGATCCGCCTCCCCGCCACGCTTCCGCATCCGAATTCGATTCGGAGACCAACAGTGGTGGTGTTTGAGGAGAGAGGAAACATCAGGGTGGAGGAAGAGATAGAAGTGGATTTGCTTGTGGGAGTTGTCGGGACACGGCCTTGTCCGCCTGTCGGAAGTCGTCGATGCCGATGTGGCTGCGGAGGAGGTCAATGGAGCTCGAGGAAGGTCGAGGGATGTCGAGGGCGAAGTGGGTATGGGAGTGCTCTGCGTTTGAAAAAGGAGATATCTTTTGAGAAACAAAATTTTCATCTACACCGTCCAAATTTCAATCCGACGGTCACATTAACTGAGAGGTAATTTCTCCTTAAATCTGGGACGCCAATTTCATATCCAATGGCCAGTTTTCATTGTTCGGACCAGTCAGCCACAATTCTAAGTGCCTGACCAAAGACAATTCCATCTTTTATAATCTTGTTTTTAGTTTTTTATTTATTTTGAGGTTAACTAATCTGAGGGTATTTTGGACTTTTTATATTTCTACATTTTTAATGGCATGCCACGTTAACATTCTGTTAAATTTATGGACAAAATTAGGGGGAGGGGGTAATTTAATCTATTTTTTATATATCAAAAAGTATTTTGAATCGTTTTAAAAAATTAGAGAGTACTTTAAAACAAGATACATAATTCGGAGCATTTATAAAAATAATTCTTTCAATATCATGACAGACAACCTTCAATATCACGATAAGTTGCTTTGTGGACTACCATTATTTGATTCCGTTAAGGGTATTTTTGTTATGTGAGTACTTTAAAAATATATTTGTAATCTTATTTTGACATTATGAGAGGAAAAATAGCTCAACCTCGTGTTGAGTTAAACCGTCCACATGTACCACTACCACCGTATATTTGCATCATATTTGTTTTCTAAGTGTTAAGATATATATAGAAAAGTTTTGTTTATATGTGATGAATATAGAAAAGTATTTAATTAATTGTCAAAATAAATATTATTAATTATATTGCTAAAGTTAATCTTAGTTGTCAAGTGTCGGAGGATAATGTATTGCATTAAATGTATGTGGAGGATTCTTATGGGATTGGACTCAGATCATCTATTCAAATAAGGTAACAAACAATAGGATGTTGGTTACGTTGTTTAATTCACACATCACTAAATTTAGAAGAAGAAAAAGAAAAAAGTAAATGATTGCAAATAAATGAGTGAAACACAAATAGACAACTTATGCGCGTGGGACTTAGATTATGTCCAATTTTAAATGTCACAAATGATGCTAACTTATCATATTTATACGTCACAATGTTATTTAATGACTTATGACTCATATGAAAAAGCATGTAAATGATAATTAAGAGCATTTCAAAATTTTCAAACGATATGACATAATGTGGACGACTGATGAGTTTGATGTCATTTTAGACATTAAAATTAGACAAGATATCGATCTATTCACATGCACTCTGGGAATGTGCACAATAAAGAAAAGCTCATGTGCATTAAAATACAATTTAACTTAAGGTGAATCAATCTGTAAAAAGATTAGAGGTCCAGACAATTCCTAAGTTTCAATATAAAATTTGAACATAAATTTAAATTTTTATAAGATAAAATAGTGTAAAAAAAAGATTTAAATTGTGATTTAAAATGGAATGTAGATTTTTATAACGTCATTCAACTGATCCATTCAACGTTAGAAATTGACATAAATTGGATTTCAACTTTTGGGTAGTTGGATGCCGATAGATTAGCTTTACTCCCCTTTTTCACGAATTTCTTAATACCCCAAATCAACTGAATTGTATTATTGGGGGTTGACTGTATTATATGCTTTGAAATTTAAAATTTTTTTGTTTATTAAGATACTCATATGATGAAGATGAAAAGAAAGTAAAAAAGGATCAATCATGTTTATCCGTCACGTCTATAAAATATTATGAGGAAGGCGTACGTGGCATATTCTTCGATTATTATACTAAGAATTATTGCATATTGGAGATCATTCAGAACATACAAGATGCGATTACACACAAACTTTTACAATATTGTTAAAGATTGAACACCAATTTTTGTGTGTAGAAAAGAGAGAAAAAAAAAAAAGATAAAATTCTCTATTTACTTTTTTGGGTGGTAGATTCTATTTCTTGATATCAAGTTGCATTGCATATTCGTTAATACGTTAATGTAACGAAATGTAACAGTTAAGGTATGATCATTTTCCTTTTTCCTTCATCCAATTGTTTATCATCTTTTTCATTGCCACGTTATTTTCTGCACATGCAAAGCTTCCTGGTCTAGTTCTCCCAATCCTTTCTTTTTCTTGAATTCTCTAAGATCTCCCAGTCTTATATTCCCATAGATTTGGAGGGACCAAAGCTTGAAAAGGAGCAAATGAATTGGATAAACTCTTATCTTCTCCACATCAGCCGCATCCAAAAAACCAAGCATAACATGCAAAAATAAAAAATTATAATATCTCTGATTATATATGCAGATAATTTACTCTTTTATTAGAAATGAGAGACATGAGATTAGCCCATGTTTTATTAATTAGTGATATCACGGATAATGATGCTATTTAGACAAGATTTTAATGATAATAATCCAAGTATGGCAAATGTAAACACCTGGACAGGTGATTATTCTCCTCCTACTGATCTCCGCCTAGCTAGCGCCTCTGACTTTGCATTTAAAAAAATTATGGCCTTCCTTTTACGTTGGAATATAATAATATTATTATAGTCTAAGATAAATTCCAAATCTAGCTTTTTCTTGTTCCTCTGCTTATAATGAATATTTAGTGGGGGTGATTGATGCTTAGCAAACAAGTGCCGAAAGTATAATTTGCACCTTAATAATTATAAAAATAATTTTAGAGAACAAACATTTCTGTGGTTCTTATTCCAGCTCTTCCAAAAACAGTACGGACACATTCCTTAGGAAAATTAAAAAAAAAAATTGAAAAAAAAAAAGAAGAAGAAGATTTTGAATGATATCATTATTAGTACTCTTCAAACAGGAAGTTGATGCTGCTGCATTTGCAACTTGTCTTTTTAAGACTCGGAGGGTCACCATCAAACAAATCATCAGCATTTTTCTTATCCAAACAAATATCTAAAGCAACATTCTCTTTCTTATCCATTATATATGTGATTTTCTTTTCACATTATTATTATATTGTTTTTTTAATTTGTTCATAGATTAACAAACAATGCAATCTATTACCCTTTCCAGCCCTTTATAAATAGGGTGATGCAATCCCAGAATCAACCAGAACCAAGCCTCACCATTACTTGTACACTTACAAATCTCCCTTAATTTCTTTAGTATTACTCTACTCAAGTCTGCTTAAAAACTTTTCTCTTGTGTTTTCTTTTTTGGAGCTCTTTTTTTATCTTCACTAAGCATTTGTTGCTAAGTGATCTCCTCAGCTTTTCAAATTATTGTTTCCCCATTTAGCTAGCTATCTGAATTTCCTTTTCTAGAAAGTACATAAGACAAAAGAGCAAGCTTATTGAAATGGACAGAGTTAGAGACTTGGCATCACAGAAGGCTGCTGTGATCTTCACCAGGAGCTCATGTTGCATGTGCCACACAGTGAAGGCACTCTTCTACGAGCTCGGGGCTAGCCCCGCGATCCACGAGCTCGACCGCAATACGAATGGGAAGGAGATGGAGTGGGCCCTTCGCGAGCAGATGGGCTGCAACCCTGCTGTCCCAGCAGTGTTCATTGGAGGAAAGTTTGTTGGCTCAGCAAAAGATATAATTTCTCTTCATGTTGATGGTACTCTTAAGCAAATGCTCATTGATGCAAG
Source organism: Morus notabilis (assembly GCF_000414095.1). Lineage (NCBI taxonomy): Eukaryota > Viridiplantae > Streptophyta > Magnoliopsida > Rosales > Moraceae > Morus > Morus notabilis. The sequence continues at coordinate 563,471 of NW_010368055.1, read as the reverse complement.
GGCCATCTGGTTCTAGACTTCGTGTCATCATTACCAAAAAGAAAACTACAAGCATCAACATAAGAGCTGCATTAGTTTTATATGCTGCAGTTTTAACAAACACAATATTATGTATTTCCTCAGTTGTTCTGGGGCTTGCTTTTTTACTCGGTTTTTCTGGTGATGTATTTGAAACGAAGCCAGAATAGTTATGTGAACAAAAAAACGTAGCTTTGTAATTTCCTGAGATTCAATCTCTACATGGAAATATAGTTTTTACAAAAGTTGTGAAGTTTGAGTTACTCTTGTTGATATATTTCATGGAAAACCAATGCAAAAAGTTTGCATGCAAGATTTACTAGTTACTTACTACTGCATAGTGATAAATATACACCTACATTGAACTATTTAGAGATTTTTATGATAAGAGAGAATTTTTCTTGAGGATTATTTCATTGGAGAGTGTCGAGAAAGATTGTCCCTGATCTTCATAGCCACAACACACAAAAAAACATAGAATAAAGTTCACAACAAGGCTTTGCTTTCAAGATCAATGACCAGGAAAAAAAAATGTTCCAAACATGAAGCTTATCCGCCACTTTGAAACGGGTCACTGTTTTGATAAATTGACCATCACATGAGTCTCAGGAAGAGGAACTATCCCTTTACCACTACCAAAATGGTATAAAGTGTTTGTTGCATGATTCTGCTTTTCAGTATTTTAAAATAAGTGATTTTTTTTTTTTTTGTTCTTTCCTTTTAGGGGGATCAAAGGCACGAATCCCACCTTTGCATATGAATCCCTTATGAAAAAGTGAGCGTCACTTTTAACAAGTGAAATAACTTAAACAAAATGTTATTATTATAGACTTCTCCTCCTATCCAAAGAAGTGTCACTTTCGATCAATTAGCAATTAAAATAAGTAAACAATTTAAAACATTGATGCATGTTTATTTATTTATTTATTTTGCATAAACATACAGTATAATATATATATATATATATATGTATGTATGTATATATTATATAAAATAAGAGAAAGAACATCATGATCATGGGAGATAATCACACGTGTTATGTGCCACGTGAGAAGGAATCCTCCAAGTTGGTGGGGTGCGACATAAAGAATTTGCGCCCACCGAAAGCCACCTATCTTGTTGGCTATGCTTCTGCAGAAGGATTCAAAGGAAGGTGATTTTGAGAATCTGGTATAAATTGACCGGCCTATAAAATATAGAATCTTTTGGCTGTGTAGACAGAGAGTATTCTTGTTTCCATAAAATCTTGCAAAAAAAGGTGAAGAAATGGTTGCTGAGCTTTACACGTACGTAACAAATTGATTGTATGTATCTCACCACACGATCAATCTCACCACATGATCATATATTTTTGATCCAGCCATCTTGGAAAAAGATTAATTATATAATACAAGTCGTTATATCAGATGGTTACTAATGAAAGACTTGTGTATGACCAGAAAGTAGTATTTCTGACCAACTTCTTCAGCTTGTTAAAAACAGTAGTCTTTATCTTAGAAAGTAGCTTTCTTTCTTTTTTTTTTTCTCCTTTTATTTAATAATTTTTTTTCTAGTTTGGTTATTCTAAAAAAGCGCATCCTCTTTTGAATGTTCTTCTTCAAAGTAGACCACCTTATTCTGTCCCTATAAATAGTCTTGCATGAGAGCCCAACTTCTAAACAACCTAAAACCTAGCTTAAGAAAAAAAAATACAAAAACAAAACTAAAGCTAGCTTTCAAAAACTCTCTCTCTTTTTTACTCCACCTTCCCTTCTCACAGTTCCAATCTCAGCTCGAACCGTAGGGTCGAATTCAGCTCAGGATTCGATCCTATCGGTTTTTCTTCCGAGGTCTTAAGCCAAGGACAAGGCAAACCAACCCAACAAGCTGATGGAGAAGGTAATGAGATTGGCATCAGAGAAAGGGGTGGTGATCTTCAGCAAGAGCTCATGTTGCCTTTGCTATGCTGTCAAAATTTTGTTCCAAGAGCTGAGGGTCAACCCCGGGGTTTATGAGCTGGACCAAGACCCTGAAGGGAGGGAAATGGAGAAGGCCCTCACAAGGCTCGGGTGCAACGCCCCGGTGCCAGCCGTCTTCATCGACGGCAAGCTCGTGGGGTCCACCAATGAAGTCATGTCACTCCACCTAAGTGGCAACCTCATTCCTCTGCTCAAGCCTTACCAGAATCTGTCTTAATTACCAATTTGAGTCCCATATCACGTTGGCAAAAGAAGGAAAAATAAGTTGGCTCAAAAATAATTAGTTTGTGACTTTGTGGTTAGCTAGTAAATTAGTCAGCTTTGTGTTATATATATATATATATATATATGTTAATGTACTGGTTTATCTGTGCTCTCAAGTAATGTACTGTAGCATTTAAATTAGCTGTATTGTTGTCGTAGGTTGTAATCTGTTTCCCCTATTCTTAATGAAAGATATTATCTTTATTATATACTTTGTGGTTGCAATATATATCTTCCATAAATATTTTTGTCAACGTGGCTCACAAAAAAACTCAGTGTATTTCTGTTGTTTCAGCAGCTTCAGCTTTTTAATATTAGTTCTAGTAAAGTAAAAAAAAAAAAAATGAAAGAATATATACTCTCTCTCTCTCTCTCTCTCTCTCCCCCTCCCTCTCTCTCTCTCTCGCCCTCTCTCTCTCTCTCTCTCTCTCTCTCTCTCTCTCTCTCTCTCTCTCTCCCTCTCTCTCTCTCTCTCTCTCTCTCTCTCTCTCCAATCTAAAACCAACATTCAAGAGAATAATTTTACAGCATTATCTTCAACTAGAAGCAAAAGGGTACATGTTACTTCCACAGAAGAACCTTTTAGCGAACTGAATAATATAAGATATAACTCTCCAAAGTTTTGTATGTTATCAACACCACAACATATACATAAGAAATGGGGTTCTTTTATTTCACGAGTAACTTACTGACATGTAAGATAAGAATGATCATCTCTTCTTTCTCAACCATTATTCAACAAAAAGAGGTAAAAAAAAAAAAAAAAAATTAATAGTAAACTGAAATAAAATCATGAAAAATGTTTAAAAGTCGCCACAGATTAGAGAGGGAGTGATGAACATAGAAATCTCAACTTTTGAGATCCCCTATTGCTCTCCGCCATATGCCAAAAAGCAGAAAAGGTGAAAATTCTTTGATTTTTTTTTTCTTTTTTTTTTTTCAGTTGCCATGGATTCTTGCCAATATTTTATCTTAGATAAAGAAAGGTATTACATTCTTGCCTTTTTGCCCTGTGTGTTTTAACATATGCTTATATTCTCTCGTTTGCCTCCGCCCAACGATTGTCTAGTGTTTGGTGGTCAGTGTCAATCTATCATAAATATATATATATACACACACACATATATATAGAACTTAACAAAACTCACTATTGCTGAAAAAGCTGGCCTCTCTTCACTATATATTTATTCCTTTCAACCGCAGCCAAAGATCCTTTTTGATCCCCATTCAAAAATTGTAAGTGACACCAAATACAAATTGAACACTGCCCCGTCACTCAATGTTAAAAGGAGAGAATAAATTCTTGTGTATCATTTCTAAAAACTTTAATTCCATTTTTTTAATCACTATTGTAATGAGGTTTTCTACTACACAAAAATTAGTTATTTTAGGCTTTAAACAAGTCCGGTTTAATTTATACTTTCTATATCGGACTAAAACCATGCAAAAAGGAAGGGAAATTTTGAAAGAAAAAAAAAATCTTTCCCCACTTTGTCAAGTGTCGCAACTTGATAAAATGGCTGTTACTTTCAGGTCTCTACTGAAAGCAAAAACTGTTGAAGCAGCCAAAATAGCCATCAAATGTTAATAAGTACTATTCCAATAGAGACTAACTGTCCAAAGATTACTGAAAAAATCAATAGTGAGATGAGCCCTAATGAATTTGCTTAAGAATAGGACAGATCAACTTTCAAGGCATTGATCCCAAAAGGGAATTGGTCCCCGGCTGCCTTTCTCACTCTCCTTTGTCCGATATTTTGTGAAGAATAATGTCAAGGATCCAACTTTTTTATAGCAACTGACAGGACATATATGAATTGTTAATCTTTTATTTGTAAATAATTCAAAAGTTTATCAGGTTAGTTAATATTAAAGCATTTCATCTACAGTAAAAAGATGACAACTCAATGTCACGTGAGACGGTATAAAAAATTTAAGATCAAAAGTTTGGATCCGTAATACTACTTGCATGTGAATACACATATTCTATATATATAATAGTCCTAAGCATGTGTATAAAAATATAGTTGACTGACTTCCTAATGCGTATGTGAGAGACAACGACGGCTCACGTTCCATATGGACCATAAAAAGGAATTGGTCCCCAATCAATTCCCATCTTCCGGTACTCCAATATTAAGCATGTGATAGAGAGAAGAGACTTAATATGTTCTCAGACCAATATTGAATGGTCCTGGGCACAATATGATAAGTTAATGCATTTGGAGTAGAAAGAAAAATGAATGAATATTGTGGAGGATTAGAATAAGCAGAATCCTAAATGGAGAATGGAGACAAGCATGAGAAAGTTCAATGAGAAAGGAAAAGTGGCAGATCATCCATGTGGTGAGTGTTGTGGGCTTTGGCTGATCAATCACCTTCAGTCTTATTCCATAGTTTTCAGAAAGAAGAATACAATATTTTATGAAAAATATACTGAAAATGGCCCTCACTTTTCATTGTTTGAATGAACAATAAGGAACGATAAGCCATAAAATCTTTGATTTTTTTTTTTTTTTGGTTCTCTATTTCCTACTATAGATTTTATGTCATTCAGTGTTTTTTTTTTTTTTTTTTCTTTTTCTATCATTCTATGTTTGTTCTTCTTAGATTCATCTTCTGGTCTTTAATAAGCAGAAATAGCAACGATCAAAGGCGTTTTGGATGTCAATGTCTAGGGACTAGAATTATTCTGTTTCGCTTTTGTGGGCGTGGCAAAAGATGGGTCGAAAGGAACAGGTGTGATGACGGCGATATGGGGAAGGTATTGCCTTGCAGGTGAATCATGCAAGTAATGTAAAAGGTACTTTTGACAAGTCATCATAACGACATCTTGACGAAACGACAACATCATCGGAAACGACGGAATCTTAAAACGAAGACCGGTATATAAAAAGACGTCATTGAAAAAAAGAGTACTAAAACGACATCATACTAGGAAATTCTCGTTGCAAGAAATGAAAATTTCATAACAACAATATGATAAAACGACATCGCTTTTATTAAAGGACAACATTTTAAGTATCTTGGAACAACATTCTTTTAGCAAGAGCAGGATAGGAATACAATGACAGCATCTTATAAATACAGCAAGAATGCAAGATATGAGGAAAATGAAATAAAAATATCATGAAAACAACATCTTAAATTAATGACAACAAATTTAAAATGCTAATATGTTAAAGACAACATAAAAAAAAAAAACGACAGATAGCTATCCAGAAAACCACATCACCAACAACAAAAGTAAAAGACGATAAATAAAGAAAACGACAGCATCTTTTGAAACGACTGTATAAAAACGACAGTATCTAAAGTAAACGATGTTAAATCAAAAAACGACAGTATCTGGACATTTTCATCTCCATCTCAATTTTGTTTCTTTTTCAACTGGATCTTATATTCAGATTGGTCTACAAAATAAGTAAATATTGGAAAATTCTTTTTTGGCTTAGGACTAAAATAGCTAGGGAAAAATGAGAAAATAAAAAATAAAGGAGAATTTTATGGTTTGGTATGAAAAAAAAAATACCTTAGTGGTATATATATAAGTTTCTGTTAATTTTTTATAATTTTATTTTGATCATATTTAACTATTAAAAATATGCATTATCATTACGAATATCTTTATGAATAAATTCCAAAACTGGAAAAGATGACGTTAAAATGGTAACATTTTTTTTTCCTTTTTCTCTATTCACTCTTCACCTCTCTGCTTCAGTCCACTGTGGCTCTCTAGGCACTTGATCTTATCTCCACAGAATCTGAAAATTCTAATTGCCAAGTTGCCATTGGTGTAATCCGCCTGGCTCACCGTTATACGACAGGATATTACCAAAACGACCTCATCGTCTTAAACGGCAATATCTTTAAAACTTCAGCATCGCAAATAAACAAGAACAAATAAAAAAACATATTATCAGTGCATGAAACGACTACAAAAAACGACAAGATCCAAAAAGCACATCATCTTCACACAAAAAAAAAAGACAAAAAATTAATAAACGACAACATTTAAACAAAGGACAACGACAATATAGAAAAATGACAGTGTAAAAACACGACACTATATAATATAAAGGCAACACTCGACATTTTTAATTATAAGAAAAAAAACATTTCGCCATTTTTTATCAGCATCTTGTTTTTCTCTCTTTATCAAATGGATATTATTTCCTTTGCAGGAAAAAAAAATATTTTTCAGGCTGATAAAATTTTAAGAATAGAGTTAAAAACATAGATGATTATTTTATATTTTTAACTGTAAAATTCATATTAAAAATTAATTAATATGTGTTTTTAATCTAATTTAATTTTAATTATAATTAACAGTCAAAAACTGACTAACTTAAAATTTTTGCAAAAAAAAAAAAAGTAATTTTTGCAAAAAAATAGTAATTTTCCAAGAAAATATATAAAAAATGCTAAACGTTACAATTTTCTTTTTCCTTTTTTTCTTTTTCACCTCCCCCCTCCGACTCTGTCTACTCTGGCTTTCAGCGCGCTCGATCTTACCGCCACAGAATCCGAAAATTCTAATCGCCATTGACATATTCCTCCGACCTCTGACCTAATCTCACATTCTCATGGATTCTTGATCAGGTACCCTCTCTCTCTCTCTCTCTCCAATGCAAGTGTTTTTGCTTGTCTTTCTTTGCGTTTCGGATTTCAAGTTTTGGTTGATTTTCTTTCTATAGGTTGTTTGGTTGCCGAGAAACTGAAGGAAAATAATGAAATGAATTTGATTACAACTGTTCTACTTTAGTTTAGCAAAAGGCGTGGGCCCAAGTGGGTGAAAATCCCGTTCCGGAAGATTTTTCTCTAATTATTTTCTTTCTTTAATCTTGCGTGAATTAAAAGGGATTTCTAGGTTTCATTGAGGTATAAGATTCTTGTGGATTGCATTTTTGTCGTTTGGATTTCTGTTGCTGTTTCTTTTATGTCATTGCATTCTTTGTTTTTAAGCATTGTAATTTTTATTACTGCAGAGTTATCGGTACGAGCTGAAACAATTTGGTCATATGAGTTTCTTGGTTTGTTCAATTGAGTCTCAAATCGTTAAGTCAGATGTACCAGCTATCGCATGTTTCTTCCCAGAAAGATATCTTTGGCAGATTCCAAGAGGTTAGTAAACCGGCGTTTCTACAGAATTTTCTTGATACAGTATGGACTTTGATAGATATAATTTGATCGGTAACCACCGACCGATGGAAATGTAACCATTAAAAACTCGTCTATATGTGTATTTTTATATGTATATGTATATGTATATTTGGAGCGGGGGAATTCAGACTCAAGATATATCTTTGAGGTGGGAATGAAATTATGGCTAAGCCAAGCTTGCAACCACAACTTTGATATTCCAAATTTATGTTTTGTACTTGTTTCTGATTTGACTGCTAAAAGATTTGTAAATTTGTATTATTCCACCTTGTGATAATCCTCCTTATGGGCGCTAGTAAGTGAAATATAAATTTACTTGGAAAAAGGCTAATTATCACATCATTCCACTGATTTTTTAACCTGTTAGAGATTGGTATATAAAAATTGTGTGGATCGGTACGAGTCTTAGAGTCAGACACATGAATTTGTAATTTACCAGTGGTGATAAATAGTGTTTGCTAATTTACTTCTGTATAGTTGCTTGGGTTTTAGGAATTAGTCTTGCTAATGATTGGTTTTAAAGTAATGGGGTTTAATGCCTCATGTTCCGTAAAGTCAACATTTGAAAACATTAGCTTTCCTTTCTCTTACCAACTTTTCTTTTTCTTTTTCTTTTCCTTATAGGAGCCATGAGTATTACTGAATTGAGTTTGAACTCATTGAGTTTTGCAGGGTCGTTGGACAAGATCGAGTGCTTTGATTAGAAGATTAGAAGTGCTGTTTTTCGTGTTAGTTGGATTTCAAAGTTTGCAAAAGGAGGACAAGGATCATCATGGCCGAAAAAGAGGAACTTATTGAGCTTAGGTTCCGCATTTTTGATGGAACAGATATAGGCCATAGTACTTATGCCCCGTCTACAACAATTGCATCTCTTAAGCAAAGACTTGTAGCCGAGTGGCCTCAAGGTTAGTTGTATATTTCTGTGTATTTCTAAGTTTTTCATATTCATGGTCGAATTTCAAGAACAGATTAACATAAACGTCAACATTTTCAAGCAGAGAACTGTTTCTATCAATTGACTAATACTCCTCTGAATTTGATTTTGGTTTGAGGACCTTTTCGGTTTTCCCCGAGTTTCCCTTTTGAGATTTTATCGAGACCACCTGATTGATAATTCTATCAATGTGTTGTTCAATATTTAGTTGGAAAATGACTAATAAGCTAAGTTCAGAAATCATAACGCTTCTGCTAAAATCTGGCCACCAATGAATTTTCTGGCATAATATTCAGCTCCCTTTCTGCATTCCCATATGTACGTCATTAAGGAATTTAGTTACTTAGCCTTTGCTTTACAGGCAAAACAATCGTACCAAAGTCAGTAAATGATGTAAAACTCATACATGCTGGTAGAGTTTTAGAGAACAGGAAGACACTCGCTGACTTTAAAATAACATTTGGTAACCCAGCTGGTGAAGTCATTACCATGCACGTTGTTGTACAGCCTACAATAACTAAAAAGAAGACAGGTTTGTCAATGTTCATAGTTATACCTGCCAATTGTATTAGCATTCCCTTTAGTCTGACAAGTTTTTCCCAGTTGTTTTATGAATCATATTTCGCATTTCGTGCTTTTTCATTGACTTGTTTTTTTGTTGAAAAGAACAGCAGTACTTGCATAAGTTTGCATCAACTCATCCATTAATTCTTGATTTAACATTTTACATCCATCTCTGATTTCTTTCTTTCTGTCTTTGTTGGGTTCTGTGCAGGTAAAAACCAGGACGAGATGCAAAAGATGAATTCATGTTCATGTACAATCCTTTAATATTTTCTGGCTGTTATTGCCAACAGACTGCAATTTTTTCGAAACTGTACCACCATTGTGGTTTTCCCTCATGATGCAACGGCAACAATAATGATCTAAGCGCCGGCTCTATTCACATGTTAGTCGCTTTACTGTTACTCAATTCATTCATGTTTAGTTTCTCCTGTATGTTGGCTGTGTTCTGTAGAAGCTAGCAGAATTCTCTTACCTTTAGTTTGATAGTGTGAGAGAGCTTATTTGATTCTCCTGTTTTTGTCTCCTTGAAATTTATTTCTTCTTCTTCTTCATTTTCCCTTTTTTCGGTCTCAAAACCGACTCGAAACATAATTCACGTGACATTTGAAAATTTCACATTGACTTTTCCATCAATAGTTTTATGCTTTCTCGGGAAGTTCTTACAAGCTAGTTTTCTAGACTATTTATCTAACTATTGAGTTGTGGAGTTGAAAGCTGTATAGTTAACTTGCATTTACTAAGAAAAATAAAACGAAGAAATTTACTATTGAAAGAACTCAATTTGCTTAATATGACTTATTTTTAGTCACAAGATGATTGTGTATATAGACCTTGAGAACTAGCCGTGCCAATTGCTAATCAATCTTTCCCATCTTTGAACAATTTGCTGGAGTTTATGGTTTATGAGAATTCCTCAAGATTGAGGCTTTTTTGTATGAATACCCCCATAATTTCACGAGTTTGGCAAATTGGTCCTTTAACTTTTTTTCTTGGCAATTCACTCTTTAAACTTTGAAATTTGTTGCATTGTTAGTCAAATTAAAAACGAAGTTAAAATTTTAGACAGTATCTTCCACGTGAGTGTTTAATAAGGATAATTCTGATTTTTTTTGCATCGAATTGAACCCTTTATACACACCATGAATGAAAAAAAATTTCAAATTGGGGGGACTCTTAAACCTCGTTTAATTCGTAAATTCAAATTTTTAATTTGAGCTGAGATGTAACTTTATGTAAGAGCTTTTAACTGTAGTAGAAAAAGTTAAATGTGATTTTTTTGTAAAGGCTTTTAACTGTAGTAAAACTAAAATTGAAAACTCGAATTAGTGAAATGAACGGGGCCTAAATTTTTCTCCCAAAACAGTTAACTCCCAATTTCAAAAAAAATTCCACTCGTGATGCGTATATAAGGATCAATTTGATGCAAAAAAGATATTAATTACTTTTATTAAACATCATACGGAAGATATCGTCTAAATTTTTAAATTCATTTTCAATTTGACGAACATTCCAATAAATTTTAAAATTTAAGAGATGAATTGTTAAGAAAAAAAATTAAGAGACTAAATCGCCAAACTCGCAAAGTTAAAATGGTGTCCATACAAAATAGCCCAAAGATTGACATAGGCAAAAGAAAAAAAGAAGTGTGATTTTAACTTGGGTTCCAGCTGTTTCTTTCTTTCTTAAATCACTTCACAACATTTCAATCTCATTCACGAGCTACTTGCTGACCCCTTTGAGCAACATCTGCAACCATTGATCTCAACCCTTTAAAAGTAAACAAATGAGAATTAATAGTTATTATTATTAGTATTATTATTTATATAAAGAGAAAAGTATGTGAAACTACGGTTTAGTCATTTGGTAGTCTCGGTCTAAAAATGACCGAAATAAATAAATAAATAACACGGCAAAGTACGAACTTCATAGATGAAAAAAAACAAAAAAATCTTGCAACGAAATTAGAAGTAGTTTTGGCATGAAAAAACAAAACAAAACAAAAAAACAAAGATCGTGTTTGGAATTGATTCTGTCTTTATTTTTTACGTTTTTTAAGAAAGAAAAATAAAAACGTTTTTGAAACGACGTTTGGCGTAATAAAGACAAAAATGACTTTTAGTTATTTTTTATTTTTTAATTTAGTGTAAAATGAGAGAGAAATGAAAAATGACTTTTAGTCATTTTTCATTTTTTGTTTTCGTTTTCTCCTCTCTCGAGCAAAGAAAGAGAAACAGATATATTAATGGGTTTTTTTACACTGAAAACAATCTCTTGATAAAACTATCAAACGTATTTTCAAAAATGATTTCTGTGTTAGTTTACCAACTCATCCCAAAAGCTTAAACTATTAGGAGGTTGACCAACAATAGTTTTATACTTTAACACTCCCCTTCACGTGTGGGCTGAACAATGGGCAATCATGTGGGTAAATTAATTAGAAAGCCCAACACGTGAATATTTAAGCCCGAGATATATTAAAGACCCAACACATGATGACAATTTTAAATGGGGATAAAGAGTGCAATTACGGGGTTTTGAACTCATGACCTCCCGCTCTGATACCATGTTAGTTTACCAATCCATCCCAAAAGCTTAAACTATTAGGAGGTGGACCAACAATAATTTTATACTTTAACATGTCTAAGATTAAAAACGTTTTCATTTTCATTTGCATACAAAAAACAAAATCATTTTAGAACGAGTTCCAAACGCACCCAAAACGGCGGGAAAGAAATATAATAGAAAATGAAGATAAAAATAAGAGAAATTGTGTTGGGTACAGAGTCAATTAGTGATTGACCGATACATTATTAATTTATTAATTAATACATTATTAATTTATTAATGATTTATCATTAATAAACATGTAATTTGTTGATTAAAATTAATTAATAATTAATTAATTTTAATTAATTATTAACTAATGTTAATTTATAATAAAAAATAATTAAATTAATCAATAATAAAATTAAGTCAATCAATAATTAATAACTAAATTAATCAATAATTAATCACTAGTCAATAAAAATAGTTATTTTTGTAATTTTATAAAACTTTGAGTATTTATAAAAAACATCCTTAAAAAAAAATTCTTAAAGATGATCCGGTCTTAAAATTTCTTTGAAAGAAACGGCGTCGTTTAACCATCCTTAGGTTGTCCCCATAAAAATCATCGCTAAGTTCGTGTGTTGGGTCCTTCTCGCCAACAATGGAGTCCGATTCCGTGGCCGTCAATACACAAGATTTCGGAAAATTACAACACGGGTATTTTTTTTATTTTTTACTTGTCACTTTTATGTAGCAACAAACCAAAAACGGGGAATAAGAAAAGAAAACCCAGAGGCCTAACAAGCGCTGTTCTTGTTGTCGTTTTCCTTTTGTTTCTTGCTTTTCAGGTGCGAGCACTATAAGAGACGATGCAAGATTCGAGCCCCTTGCTGCGATCAAATCTTTTCCTGTCGTCACTGTCACAACGAGGCCACGGTATTATACCTCTTTTCTTTTATATTTTTCCGAGTTTTCAATGGTTAAGAGGAGTTATTAGAACTATTTTTGATTTACACATATTTTTTAGAAATATTATAGCGAATTACGAACCATATTTTTGATATCTTTGCTCCAAATACACTCCCTGAGTATTACTTATCTATTAAATATATAGAAAGTTAACGGTGTGACATAATAAAATTTTAATTTTATTAATTATTATAATTTTTTTATTCACTACTCAATTTATTACAACTGTGATATTACTATCTTATTATTTATTAGAGTAAACACTAAAATTAATGAATAAAATCACACCCATATATATGTGTGCGTGCATATATATATACATTCATATTGTAATTTGTTTTTTCCTTTTTTCTTGTTTTTGCCTTCGAATTGTAGAGTTCGCTGAGCAATCCCAAAGAGCATCATGAAATTGTCAGGCATGATATTAAGCAAGTATGATTCCTTTTAGAACTTTTTTTTAATCCTTTGTGTATATATAGAATGATATATTGTATTGATGAAGAATAGTTTTTGAAATTGGTTGTTTCAGGTTATATGCTCGATCTGCAATACTGAGCAACAGGTTGGATTTACACTTCTCGCTTGAAATGATTATTGTGTTAATTTAGAAAAAGAAATAAACGAGTCTATGGGCAGACATAAACATCTTGTGCTTGCGCTTCGTTCTTCTAGGTTGCTCAAGTTTGTTCTAATTGTGGTGTTAAAATGGGAGAATATTTTTGCGACATTTGCAAGTTCTATGATGATGAGGTAATTACTAATTAGATAATAATAAGTTTCAATCCTTTTTAGTTGCTTAGAGCATTTTGACATAAACATCTTGATATTGGGATATTATGTTATATTGTTATTCTTTTATGTCTTGTGGATTTTGGAATTTTAATTTTGTGGTACTGGTGTTCGATTATAGACAGAAAAGAAGCAGTTTCATTGCGACGAGTGTGGGATTTGTAGGTCAGTGAGCTCATTTTTGTTTGCCAACATCTACCCATGTAACCTAGTTTCTATTAGCACAAAAGAAAAACCAATAAAAGTGTATAATTATGTGATTTCTCAGAGTTGGTGGTCGTGAGAACTTCTTTCACTGTCAAAAGTGCGGTATGTGCTCTTGTACCTAGCTCAGCCTTCATATTTTCTTTTCAACTTGATTTGCTCATCAGCATTACCTCTTAAATCATTTTGATACGTTTTAGATATTAGACGTCTCCATTGTAGTGTCAAATTAATGTGCGAATGCCAAATTTTGCCATTTGGGTAGGAAAATCCCTCTCAAATGCAACACTATTTTTGGTACTAGATTTGGCATATCTGGCAGACTGGCACCAAGTATAACATATGCCAAATTTAATTGATGTGTTACTTTTCATTTAATTGTTACAATGTTAAGCCCAAGCCCCTACAGACTTATGTTAGGCGGCAGATTAGTCTTTTGGTATTTTATGGATTTAGGGCTTTAGTATAAAGAGGCCATTAGCAAGTTAATTATGTTTATGCTGAGTTTTATCAAGTTATTATGAATAATTAGGAGTTTTGGAGAGATTGACCTACCTCTCGAATTGTAGGTCAGGATTTGTCTTTCAGTTGATTTGATTAATAATAATAAGCCCTAGTTCAGCCCTAATCCCAATTGATTCTTCTCTGAAACCTATCAAATTGGTATCAGAGCAAAATTCTGCGACAATGGCAGCGAAGAAGGTGGACGCACTTGAAGAGAAATTAGAAACGGAGGTTGGATCACTCAAGACCACCATTAACGATCGATTTAACACCGTCCAACAACACTTTTCGTCCCTTGAGGCCATGTTGCTGCAATTAACGGAGCTCCACCTCAACCCACCACCGGCAGCAGCGACGAGCCATGGCGGCGCAGCAGGAGAGGCGTCCGGCGGTACGAAACCCGTGGTCAGCGACGGTGCAGGGGGAGGGGGCCGGAAATCGCTAGTTTCGCGCGGCCAGAGGCAACGGCCCGCGGTAGATCTGCTGGCGTGGAGGACGGCCCAAGGGACGTGCGACTTGTGGGGACTTTCCTCGGCATTGGGTGCGGTGGGGGAGGCTTGGTCGCGGCTGGGGGCGGCTGATCAGAGGGTTTCACTGCTGGAGGAGGCGGCCTAAGGCTATGGGCGTTGGGGTCCGGCATTTCGGCGCCGCCTTAGGGCGCGCCAGGGCCGGGGGTGGCTGGGCACGGCATCTCAGCGCCGTTTTGGGGTGATTCCGGGCCTAGGCAGGGTGGATCCGGGCCTGGGCAGGGCGGATTTGGGGGCATACAGCCGGGAGGAGGGGTTTCCGGTGAGAGGGGAAGCGGGTATGAAGGGATTGCGGTTGGGCAAGGGTTGTCAGCTCAATTTGGGGCTGGGCAAGGAGGATTTTGGGCTGGGTCTTCCGGATTTATGGAGAGTGGAGGAGAATCGGGAGGTTGGAGGCCTCCAATGGCGCGAAATTGGGCGGGGCAGACCTAATTTGGGGCGGATTCTTGGGTAAGGTAGCTGAAAATGCCCATTTGCGAAGGCGAGGATGCATATGGATGGGTGTATAGGGTAGAGCACTATTTCGCCATCAATGGACTCTCAGAGAGGGAAAAACTGATGGCGACGGCTTTATGTTTGAGGAATAAGGCATCGGATGCCTTGTCGAGACGGGTGGAGGAGCCGCAGTTGGTAGCGTTATCGGTGCCGTTGGTGATGGATTGGGAGGCGCTGCTGTGACATATTGAAGCGGACGAGGGGTTGGAGAAGATCTGAACTACGTTAGCGCGAGGGCAGACGGGATATCCGGGCTATTCTTTGGAGGGGCAGTGAGTGTTATACCAGGGGCGTCTCGTTTTGCCGAGAACATCGCCCCAGCTGGAGTTTCATGGGAGTGCGGTTGGGGGTCACTCCGGGGTTCTTAAGACTTACCGGCGCTTGGGAGCTGAGTTGTATTGGGTGGGAATGAAGAATGATGTGGAGGACATGGTAGCTAGGTGCGATGTGTATCAGCGTCACAAATACCAGGCAATGGTGCAGGAGGGTTACTGCAACCTTTATCACTACCGGATAAGGTTTGGGAGGAGGTGACGATGGATTTCATTGAGGGGATAGGTTTACGGTGATATTGGTGGTGGTTGATTGTCTGAGTAAGTATGCTCACTTCATACCCTTGCGACACCCTTATACCGCGGTGACAGTGGCGGCAGCCTTTATGCGAGAGGTGGTGCGTTTACACGGGATTCCAGGGTCGATAGTAACGGACCGGGATAAGGTCTTTTTGAGCCATTTTTGGAGAGAGTTGTTTAAGATGCAGGGGACGGTGTTGAAAAGGAGCACGGCTTATCATCTGCAGACCGACGGGCAGACTGAGGTAGTCAATCGCAGTGTGGAGATTTATCTGCAGTGTTTTGTGTCAGATACACCCAAGTAGTGGGCAAAGTGGTTGGCGTGGGCTGAGTATTGGTACAATACCTCTTACCATACTGCTTCACAGACCACTCCTTTTAAGATCTTATATGGACGGGACCCGCCACATTTGGTGCATTATGGGCATAGCACGACACCTGTGTCGCAGGTGGATCAGTACTTAGAAGAAAGGGATAGAATGTTGGAAGAGTTGAAGAGGCATTTGTCTAAGGCTCGGCAGATTTTGAAGAAGCAAGCTGATGGTCATAGGAGGGCGGTGGGGGACCGGGTATGCTTAAAGCTTCGACCATATCGGCAGAAGACCTTGGCGCGGCGGAGGAATGAGAAGCTCTCTCCTTGGGATTTTGGGCCTTATGAGATTATAGAGAGGATTGGCGAGGTGGCTAATCGTTTGAGGTTGCCACCCTCTTCGGCGATTCATCCGGTGTTTCATGTGTCTCAATTGAGATGGGCTATTGGAGACCATACACCCTCTCCTTTACTACTGCCTACGTTGACTGAAGATATGGAGGTTGTGTTGGAACCAACTGCTTTAGAAGGCGTGCGCCAAGGGCTGTAAAGACAATCGGGCGATAAAGAGGTGCTAATTAGATGGAAGGATTTGCCAGACTATGAAGCGACGTGGGAACCATTTGACTTGATTCAGGAGCAGTTTCCTTTGTTCCGCCTTGAGGACAAGGTGTCTCATTGGGAGGGGAGTAATGTTAAGCCCAAGCCCCTACAGACTTATGTTAGGCGGAGGGTTAGGGGGGCAAATTAGTCTTTTGGTATTTTATGGATTTAGGGATTTAGTATAAAGAGGGCATTAGCAAGTTAATTATCTTTATGCTGAGTTTTGTCAAGTTATTAGGAATAATTAGGAGTTTTGGAGAGATTTACCCTCGTCGCTGCTGCCGGTGGTGGGTTGAGGTGGAGCTTCGTTAATTTCAGCAACATGGCCTCAAGGGACGAAAACTGTTGTTGGACGGTGTTAAATCACTCGTCAATGGTGGTCTTGAGCGATCCAACCTCCGTTTTTAATTTTTCTTCAAGCGCGTCCATCTTCTTCGCTGCCATTGTCACAGGATTTTGCTCTGATACCAATTGGATAGGTTTCAGAGAAGAATCAATTTGGATTAGGGCTGAATTAGGGCTTATTATTATTAATCAAATCAACTGAAAGACAAATCCTGACTTACAATTCGAGAAGTAGGTCAATCTCTCCAAAACTCCTAATTATTCCTAATAACTTGACAAAACTCAACATAAACATAATTAACTTGCTAATGCTCTCTTTATACTAAAGTCCTAAATCCATAAAATACCAAAAGACTAATCTGCCCTCCTAATCCTACGCCTAACATGAGTCTGTAGGGGCTTGGGCTTAACATACAACATTGTCATTTTTGAATTATGTAAAAATCAAAAGCATGGCTTTTCAAGTTCCAAAGCTTATAATTTATGCAAAAGGTATATATAGCATTTGGAATAGCATTATGCATTGTGGCACAAAATAGAACAAGATATCCAATATCTCGTTTTTTATCTCTGGCATTTGCCTTTTGTGTTGGAGATGGTTTTATACCTTTAAGCTTTACATGTTTTTTGTGATATTTCTTTTTTGTCATAGGTTCTTGCTATACAACAGCATCGGCATCTTCCATTTGCGTTGGAGATGGTTTTACACCTTTAAGCTTTACATTTTTTTTGTGATATTTCTTTTTTGTCCTCATAGGTTCTTGCTATACTGTGGGTCTACGCGATAACCACCCATGCATAGAAAACTCAATGAAGTGTTCTTGCCCTGTTTGTTATGAGGTTTGTTCTTTTACCCTGTCCTGCATTTATTTTAAAGTTACAAGAAATGAAATGTTCTGAGAACTTGTATTGTTCTTACAGTATCTGTTTGACTCGGTTAAAGGAGCTATAATTATGAAGTGTGGACACACAATGCACACAGAGTGCTACAGTGAGATGGCAAATCAACATCAGTTGAGTTTCAATTTCTTTTAGGTTAATTTTTGTATATACTTTTTTGTTTTTGTTTTTTGCAAGTAAAAATATTGCTCATTGTTTGAATTCTTGTTGAATTCATCATCTAGATATCGTTGTCCCATTTGCTCCAAGACGGTGTTTGATATGTCTAACCAATGGAGGTTGTTGGATGCGGAGGTGTGACTTTTCTTTTATGCTCTTCGATACTTTCCTTGGTCATTATACTGTACGTCAAATTATCTGCTGTAATTGATCCTTGTTCTGTTACTTATATAGCGTCCAAAAGATATGTCACACGGAATTGCCTTTAGTAAAGTGTTTTTTGGGAAAAAACTATTTCTACATTCACAAATTTAGTAAAGTATAAACCAAATGGCTTTAATGGATGCTCCCAATAACTGATGGTTGTGCTCTTACATTTGTATTTCCCTTTTGGTTTCTTTAAATTATCTGCTGAAAAAAGCTAAATCTATAGAGGATTTAAAAAAAAAAAAAAATAGTTTCCGAAAATTTGTTTGTAGTTTGTCTTTCATTTTGAATTGTTACTGGATCTGGTGTTGAAAAATCAGTAGAAGCTATTTAGCTTTCGGATCTTGATAATGCTCCTTTTGTCAACGAGGATGCATGGGTACACTGATTCTTGTAACATCCTTTGAACCCCCTTATTCCATTCATGCTTCTGTTAATTTGTCTTTATCATATAATGGCTCAATACGTAAAATCGTAGCTATATTCTTTGTATCCCTGCATTAGGAAAACACTTGTTTAGTATTAGCTCCATCTTTTCATGTTTGTTAGAAATTCATTTTAGCTAGTTTCTCTGCCATCCTGCTGAAAAAAAAGGTAGCCTCACTGATTTTACGACTTTGATCGTTGCTTCTGATATTAGTTTCTTCCGCCTGCTTAACGTTGTACTAAATGCTATTATTCTACATTAACCACTGTTATTATTTTGTTGGCGAGACAGATTGAAGCCATGTCCATGCCTGACGAATACAAGTATGAGGTGGTTTCTTCATTCATTTTACGTGTCTTAAGTCGGCTTACTATAATCATGCAGATGATCATGCTTGCATCATATTCTCTCAGCTTTTCACGTGCACGTTAATCTAGGAATTACAACCTTTCAGTCCCAATAAAAGTACATTTGTGAATAGTCCAGTTAATGAGTTTGTTCATTTGGTAAATTTTCCATTTGAATCTATTATGCATTTTTAGGTAGATATAATCTACGGACTTTCGAAAGATCATGCAGATTAGTAATTTTCCTATATGGTCTTCTATTGAATATTTTCAACCTATTCCCAAAGATCAGCCAGATTAGTAATCTAACATCCTAAACACCAGGCAGATTAGTAACTTTGCCATATGGAAATTCTATTTGGCAAGTTGTTCCACAAAATAACGTAGTTACATGGTCCTTTACAGGTTTCAATCCTCTGCAATGACTGCAACACAAAAAGCAAAGCCTCCTTTCACATTTTAGGGCATAAGTGCAACGAATGTGGCTCATACAACACTCGCAGGATTTCAACCCCGAATTGCGAATGAGATACTCAACTGATGAAGACAAAGTCACTCAACATTACAGGAATTTTTTTGCCTTCATAAAGCGAAGGGGAAGAAAAAAAATTAAAAATCAAAGCTTCCCATTTCATTCTTGCATTGTTTCTCTCATAACATATTCATATTGTTGGTTTATACCATATGACATGAAATAAGAGACTTGGTGAGATTATTGTTCAATCGATGTGTTTGCTTTCTTATCTTCTTTCGATTGGCTGAAAATAAGCTATTGTTTGCCTTGTGATTTGGGAAAAAATGTCGATGGTGGAGAAGAATCTTGTCACTTGCTTTTCTTCTAATAGAGAACTTGGGGTTTAACATTTCAAATGATTGCCATTTTCCTTTAGGACGCTTTCCATTTTTTAGATTCATTGATAGGTGTGCATGGATCCTATAGATTTGGTTAATGGATTAGAACCATGTTATTAGAATCATTTTCGATTTACGTGTATTTTTTGTGAGAAAAAATACTGTAACGAACCACGAATTATGATTCAAATCAGGGAACGAATTCCTTTACCAAAAGGGAGGTAAGAGATTGATTAGTAACATAATTGGTAATCTAATTGATTGATTGACAACTTCTATTCTTAGGATCATCCATATATATATATATATATATTCATGATCATTCTTATATATATTCATGTACAACCTTTGTAATAGTATAAGTGAATAATGAATGAAAAATGTATTCTTTATCCGTGAATGTAGGTATATTACCAAGTCACCTTAAATCTTTATTCTTCTTAAATCTTTATTCTTCTTCCCATCCATATTCCCTTTTTCTCAATCATTTATTTATTTTTATTTTCAAGTCTTGGGCAAGACTAGAGGCATTACACCATCACACCACTTGTTGGATTTTGTGAAGAGACATGCCTAGTCATGGTAGAGAACAGAGCTTGCCTTTACAATTAGAGACAACAAGTGTTTGATTTTTCTTATTATCTGTTAATGTTAGACGTTTAGTTCATAAATTTAAAATCATGATTTATTATTTTAATTTTTAAAATTTAAATTTTTTATAAGAGAAAAACATAATAAAAAATTAAAAATAATAATTAAAATTAAAGACGAATCTTTAAAATAAACATCTCATGAATGATCCACATGTACCAAGCCAAAGATTTTTAATTCATGCATTCCAGTTAGGTTGCATCGGAGAATAGGACAAAACCAAGGGTCACAAGACTCACAACTCATTCTCTTTCACTGGGGCAAAGCCCAAGAAGAGATTTCTAGGAAGCTGATGAGTGATGACCTTCATGTGGGGCTGAGTAACAGGGATGAACTATGTGTAGGCATTTTCTATTTTATGACGTATTCATTTCGTTGTACGCTTTTTGGTAGTTAGTTGATTTCGTTGTCCGCTAGAGGGCCATTCATATTACTATGATCTTTTTTTTTATTATTATTTTGCATATTTACCCCCTAATTTTGTAATCTTTTTGCAATGTACCCCTCTATTTGCAAAGCTGTTGCAAGGTATCCATTTTATTAATCTTATTCTGATTTTTTTGGTCAAATTTTTTCATTGAAGTTGCTTTTTCGTCACCAATTTAACACAATTATTATCAAAATAAAGATATTATAATTAGTTTACAAATTTGGGGTGAAGGGGTAAATTATTAAAATTAAAAGTTCATAAGGTATGTTTATCGAATCTAGATCTTCTGTTTAATTTTTAGTGTCGTGATCAGTATTTAACCAATCATATCACGTTAAATTATCTCATCATAAGCAAAAAAAATTAATTAAAAACCAGTTCAAATTCTTTTCACGATATAGTATAATATGATTAGTTAGACACAAATTGAGAAATTAAAATTAGATAAAAAATCTGAGTCCAAATTTATCAAAACCCTGCAGGTTCAGAAAATGTACAAAATAAATATATAATTCATTTACTTATGATTTCATGAAGGTGGAGATGGGATTATGAATTACGATCCACATATGAGCTATCCTTATAACATAATGACGACAAAATACATACACAAAAATCTTTTTAATGATTCGCTAAGCAGACTTTTCTTGCCACCTAGATTTCGAGCAGGTTCTTTTAGCTGATAGGCGGCTTGCCCTTCCGGTATTTAGGAATAAAAAGTTTCCCTCAAACCACATCATTTTTCGTCTAGGATAGAACATTTTGCTTTCAAAATTTTAATTTTTCTTTCTGGGTATGAAAACGTAGGCATTTTATTAATGACAAAATTTATTTATCTGATTATTATTTTTATTATTATATGAAATAAAAGTCCTATTACATATACACGTATATATATTTCATGTTACAGTCGTATTTAAGGAGATTTTTTAGTACGTCTAGCGTACTGATAAGTCGGGTTTTTAATCGTTAAATTTATATATTTTTTAACGTTTACATGATTTTATATATATCTGACTAATAAAAAACTTGACTTATGATATGTTGACGAACCGAAAAAAGTCCTCACATTTAAACTAGAAAAATAAAAGGGTCTCTAATCAACATTCCCCTAAGCTCTCATAATTGGAAGCAAAGTTTCAACGTCACAATTTAAACCAACACGCTTTAAATTAATGAGGCCTAAAAGACTCAATTTAAAGTACAAATCTATTTGAAAATATGAGAGTTTTTTCTGTTAGATTGTCGTAGAATTAGTTTTTTTTACTGTTAAATTTGATTAAAATCAAATCAAATTAAAAAAAATTATATATATAACAGATAATTTTTTATATAAACGTGACAGATGAAAATAAAAAACTACTGATAATTTATTTTTTTGATCTTTACCGAAGAAACTCCCTAAAAAATATATGTGCAATGATAGTTATCAAAATGTTTGAAAGACGTAATTTTTTCTTTTAAGAAAAAAAACTCAGAAGCGTGCAATTATAAAAAGTGTTACCCACCAAAAAAAAAAAAAAAAGGATACATAATATCGCACATCATTTTCAACCATGAAGCTCTTGCCCTGGGCAAAAGTGGAACTTGGAATTTACCTTGTTTCGGACATGCACAATAATGTTGGAAGGACAGGCAGCTAAGAATGAGATCAACCTTCACCAAATGGTAGTTCGGAAGTAACTGTTAGGAATAAATTCCAATAAGGATTGCATTTGATTAGAACCAAAAAAAAAATCCAATAAGGACTATTCTCTCTCTCTCTCTCTCTCTCTCTCTCTCTCTCACGAAAATGCCAGAAAACCATCAATTTTTTTAGTTAGGTTAAAATTTTCAATAGAAACCAAACGAAATCATTCATAAATAGGTTTTGTTGGTTTAAATTTGTAGCCAATATACATTTTGACACAAAAGATTAGTCGATCTTGTAAAATTAACCGCTAATCTTTTCAAAAATTTTGATTAGATCATAAAAACATAATATAGCATTAAGCTGTTTTTACTATTATTGGTCGGTTTCTTTGGTCTAAAAAAATCAAAATCACTAAACCCAAATTAATAAAAACAAAACAAAAATCAACCAATTTAATTTCACGAGGAAAAAAATCCCAACTTAATTTAATTTTGATCGATTTTTGCATGTTGTCATTTTTTGACACTTCTATTGTTTGTGTTGAAGCAGGATTACTATTCATTTTTATAATAGTTTGATGGCAATAATAAATAAACAAACGTGACCACTTTCCATTCCAAGAGGTTCAGTTAAGATGAATCAGATCTTACCCCTTTTGACTTTTCTTTTAGGGGACCATGTTATTTTGTCCTGTGAGGACAGTTATTTTTAATTTTTAAATTAATTTTTTAACAGACAGATTTATATAAATTCGTATTAAAAATTTATTTCTACTATATAGATATGACGGTTAAAAAATTAATCCATCATAAAAAATATAGTCTTATTAGTAAAGTAAAATAACTTGCTCCGTCGTAAAAACTTCTTCTTTTAATGAGGTAAAAAATACGTATATAAGAGGGGAGTTTTTCTAAGACTAGAAAAAATGAATTAGGTAATTTTTTATTTTCAACTGTTAAATTTATATTAAAAACTGTTCATTTTTTAATGAGGAAATTTCATTTAATAATTACGTCAATATAGACTTTAAAATAGTCACAAATGACCACCAAATATAAGGGTATTTGACTACACATACAAATTAGATCTACCAATAAAGACAAATGAGGCACAAAAGTAAATACGAGTGTCGAGTCTTAATTAAAAAATATCCGCTTGCCACATTAACAATCAAGCGCGATAAAAAC
Organism: Morus notabilis; assembly: GCF_000414095.1. Lineage (NCBI taxonomy): Eukaryota > Viridiplantae > Streptophyta > Magnoliopsida > Rosales > Moraceae > Morus > Morus notabilis. Next base: position 539,909 of record NW_010368055.1, on the reverse strand, counting down.
TTGTTTAATAAAACTACTACAGTTGATGATAAAACCAGTCGATCAAGATCAAAAAAACTCAAAACACTAAAATCACTCACAATACCGCATAAAATTAAACCTAACAAAATAAACTTACTATTACTATAAAGAAGTGAGACGATAACTTTTCTTATTATTATTATATGACGAAAACATAAAAATTAAAATTGTTAAATTAATATCGTCTTTATTATGTTAAAATATAAAAAAATGTTTATTTCAACAGATTTATATAAATTCGTATTAAAAATTTATTTCTACTATATAGATATGACGGTTAAAAAATTAATCCATCATAAAAAATATAGTCTTATTAGTAAAGTAAAATAACTTGCTCCGTCGTAAAAACTTCTTCTTTTAATGAGGTAAAAAATACGTATATAAGAGGGGAGTTTTTCTAAGATTAGAAAAAATGAATTAGGTAATTTTTTATTTTTAACTGTTAAATTTATATTAAAAACTGTTCATTTTTTTAATGAGGAAATTTCATTTAATAATTACGTCAATATAAACTTTAAAATAGTCGCAAATGACCACCAAATATAAGGGTATTTGACTACACATACAAATTAGATCCACCAATAAAGACAAATGAGGCACAAAAGTAAATACGAGTGTCGAGTCCTAATTAAAAAATATCCGCTCGCCACATTAACAATCAAACGCGATAAAAACTTGTTTAATAAAACTACTACAGTCGATGATAAAACCAGTCGATCGAGATCAAAAAACTCAAAACACTAAAATCACTCATAATACCGCATAAAATTAAACCTAACAAAATAAACTTACTATTACTATAAAGAAGTGAGACGATAACTTTTCTTATTATTATATGACGAAAACATAAAAATTAAAATTGTTAAATTAATATCGTCTTTATTATGTTAAAATATAAAAAAATATTTATTTCATATATCCATCTTTAATTTTAAATCATAATTTATAATTTTTTATAATATTTTTTTCTTATAAAAAATTTAAATTTTATCTCACATAAAATCACATATCAACTCAAATTAAAAATTCGAATCAGCGAACTAAACGGGCCCCAAAACTTTTAAACTGATTAGCATGATTTTATTGGGGGACACGAAAGTGGACGCAAATAAAGGACATGAGCTCAATCCGTTAATGTGAAATCTAAGGGCATGTTCTTTTGTCTAAAAAACTCAAAAAAAGATAACTCAAGTTTTAATTTTATTTAAGTTCACATTTTTTTAAGTTTTAACTTTATTCAACTTCCCTCAACTTTATTTAAGTTACAACTTCAACTCAAATTCAATTTAAAAATTACACTCAAATTATACTAAAAAAAATCACCCCTTAAATTGCTCCAACCGGTAGGACCCCGGCTGCACAAAGTCTCAGAAAAGAAAAGGAAAAAAGACAAAAAAATCGCTGTCTTATCAGTTATCACAAGAGCCCAAAAAATACTTCTTGCTCAGCAAGAAACGCGACTCGTGTTTTGTCCTTGATAGATACTCTCTTTTTCACTTCATCATTATCATGCACACATGAACTAAACCAACTCGACTCACTGAGTTGAAGCTGTTTTTTTTTATGTCGTCCACTTTCGGCGACAAATCTCTCGTCTTCTTGAGAAAACGATACCAAACAACGCCATGACGACGAGCTCTCAACGGCGTCTCTGCGACTACTGCGACGACACGACGGCGGTGCTGTACTGCCGGGCGGACTCGGCGAAGCTCTGCTTCTCGTGTGACCGGGAAGTCCATGGCACGAACCAGCTGTTCGCGAAGCACGCGCGGTCGCAGCTCTGCGACGCGTGCGACGACGCGCCGGCATCCATTTTCTGCACCGCGGAGAGCTCCGTTCTCTGCCAGAACTGCGACTGGGAGAGGCACAACGACACCGTTTCGGTGGTCCACCACAGGAGGCCTCTTGAGGGTTTCAATGGCTGCCCTTCGGTGACGGAGCTTTTGGCGATTCTGGGGTTTGAGGATGTCGATAAGAAGGGTCTGTTTTGGGCAGAGGAAAATGGGTTTTTTGATCGGTCTTCGGATTTGTTGATGTGGGATGTTCCTTCGGTTGTTGGGCTTGATGATTTGATTGTTTCGGATTCGTCTCGGAGCTTCCAGGCTATGGGGATTCCTCCTCTGCCTAAGGTTTTATATAATTCTCTTTTCTGTTGCAGTTTTATATCAATTTGGTTGCTCAAAAACAGAGGAAATACTTTTTTTTTCTTTTTTTCTTTTTGCTATGATTAATTGTTTATGATTGCTTTTGCTCTCGAAAGTTGCTTCTTTTTCTTTTCTTTTATTTCCCTTTTAAGTGTCCATTTCGTGAATTATTAGTTTAAAGTTTCTTTTTTTTTTTTCTAAGAAAAAGGAGTTCGAAAAACTAAATAAATAAATAAAATTTTATTTTCCCAGTTTTTAATTAGTGTCAAGTTTATTTCAGTTTTCACTTATACGTTTTCGTCGAGATTTGTTATATTAGTTTATTGTTTATGTTTGCGTTGGACATGTTTGTCCAGCACTTTATGAGAACTTTTAATACTTAATTATTTTTTGTCCCTTTTCTGGAAATAGTTTGGATAAGGTAACCACACTACTAATTATTACCCATAAAGTAAAAAGTTTTCTAGATGCTCCAATTATTGTACAGTTCTTTTTGTTTGGGAATCAAGAAGTCACTGTGATAATTAGTTGTTGAAGTTGCCTGCCCATGTTGCAAATTTTTTGACTTGGCTCTGGGTATTGTTGTTGAATCAGAATCGAAATGCTGTTTGTGGGCAACACAAGGAGGAAATACTGAGTCAGCTCCGAGAACTGGCGAAGAAAGAACCCGACTCGTCGAATTATGAAAACGTGGATTTGGAGTCCCTTTTGGGGTTTGAAGCCATTGTGCCTGATCCAGTGCAGCCAGGAAAAATGTGCGTAGGTTCTCATTGTGAAGCTGAGGAAGAGCCAAATACATTTTCAGCATTTGAGGTGAAACTGTTTCTAAAATGCAAAGTTATTACTTACGCTAGCTAGTTTTTCATCTCTCGTTTTGTCAATTAAAAGTGCTGGAAATAAGGCAGTGTTGAAATTTAAGGGTGGTTGATATAGGCAAAAAGGAATTACCACATTTCATTTGAATGAACATGTTGTGAAGCAGTCGAGTTTTGCACTTGTATGTGCCAGTTTGCTTGTATTCTAATAGCATTGGATATATATATATATATATATATATACTATTGTGTGTGTATTAAAAGAGAGTGTTTGAGTTATTTGTAAATCCGATTTTCAATTCCTTTTAAGTGAGATCAAGGAAAAGCTAGTAAAGTGTAAGGAGCTGAACATCTACTACACTGAAGTCAGTAATTAGCAGCATTTTTGGTGTGATCTGTGGATTTTCAGCACCTTTTTTCTCTTACGATATGTGGTTTTTTATTCACTTGCCAAAATAAAAGGAAAATATCACTTGGAGGAATTTTCAATTTTGTGTCATTGAGTTCTAGCTTTCTTGACAAAAATTTAATTGAATAACTTTTTGTTACGTTCTCGAGTTATGGATCGGGTCATTGGACGATTCACGGGAAAATCCACTGCGGTTGATGGAGCCCTTCCTTTGTTGCGATGCTTGCCACGAGAAGAAGCTATGGTGAATAATATTTGGAACTCGTCGAAGGGAGCTCCTAACCTTAGACTCATTGGAAAGAGAGAGTCTTAAACCTCTATAATTAGAACAAAATTCTTCTCTGTTTTTCTACTCCAAATTCGTCCCCCTTAAATAGAGGTTACATAGGAAATTACTCTTATAGAAAATAGGAAATTACTCCTATAGAAAATAGGAAACTAGAATTCTTGCTAAAAATAGACTCTCCTAATTAAGATACTAGTAAACATAAGATTATTCTTTGGCTTCTTTCACATTCTTAGCGCTTGACTTGTGTACCACGTCTCCCATATGCCTTCCCCACAAAGGCATCCGTAACATTTTTCTTTTCATGCAGGCTCGCACATGTCAGTGGTGCATCAATTGTAGTAGTGAGAATGTACATCAAGATGTTGTTCCTCAAACGTCATCAACGAGCCGTCTTCAAGAAAGTTGTAGGGATTCTGAGAAGCATTCAGATATGATGGGTGACAGTGTGAGTCATGCTAATGATGCTCATAATCAACATCCTGTTGATTCCAACGCCTTGCCAGACTTCCCAAAAACATTTCCATGCGAATTAACCAGCCAGGAAAGGGAGACCGCGATTTCACGGTACAAGGAGAAGAGAAAAACAAGGAGGTATTATCTCCAATCCTTTAAACCAGCGTCAGTTCTATGGTTTAGAGCTCAACAATTGCCCAAAAAATCTTTTTATTGCTTTGAAACTTTTGAGAGTTTTGTTGATTACAAGAAACCTAATGTCACACATTCAACTCCGATAACAACAGGTATGAAAAGCGCATCAGATATGAATCGCGGAAGGTCCGAGCAGAAAGCAGGACGAGGATTAAAGGACGTTTCGCTAAGATAGGTCATTGAAATTCTGGTATGTAAATTGCAGTTATATTTATTCATCAAGTGTTCTTCGTTGAAGTGATTTTAACTGAGTTTTGCATGATATAACCCCCTTAACTTTTGCAGATGAAAGGTTAGAGAAATTTTTTTCTAGCATATTAATCCTGCAGCTTAAAAGTATATAGATTGTTTACAAGTTCTTTTATTCTACAGTGAAATGTAAAAACTAACACACACAATCTAACAGGTACAATCGACAGATATGACAAAGATATCAAGTATGAAGATACGTACGCGTTACATGTACGACAGGGATTTGGAGTATCTTTTAGACATCTGATATCTAGTTAGTTACGACGTGAAACATTTTGTATTGTATATATAGTTGGTTAAAGTGTTCTGTTACAAATATGTTTTTTTCCGTTCATTGTTGTTAGTTGTAATTGTAATAGCTTTTGAAGTAGATTTGAGTGTGTCAGCAAAATGTGAGCTAGAGAAATCATTGGAGATAGAAAATTTAGATTAGACACTCTGGGTTTCACCACGTAACATTCTATTAAAACTAATTGTGTGGTTTGGAAACACCATCTTGAAAAGTTCTAATACTAACAATATTTTTACGAATAAAAATAAAAGGTTTTAACATCTACATCACCACAACAACGTCGTATTTGCATGGATTTGACTTGCACTCAACAAATCTAAGAGTTTAAGGCCCGTTTGGGATAATTAGGGTTCTTGATTATGACTTTTGAAATTTAAATTTTTTTATGAGAGAAAAATAATGTAACAGAACTAAAATCATGTGTTTGCACTCTAGCAGAACTCATATAGGCATATACCAAACATACATTAAGTGGTTACAGGCATTATCTAGTGGTAATTCCACACCTTACTATATAATGTGACAAGTTCGAATTACCCAAGTTCAAAAATGAAAAATCTTAATGTTCATGAATAATAAATCAATCATACAAAATAGCTCTTCAACTTACAATACAACCTTCATCAAACACAGATCCCATGTATAAAAAACTTTTTCCCATTGTAAATAAGCATTCTACCCTCAGCCCCCCCAACACACCATAAATGGCCTTGCAAGTCCAAGACCCCTTTACTCCCTGCTGTTTCCCACACAAACTTGAAAAGCCCAAGAGCCCTATCCAAATGTCTAACCCCACTCCGGACCATCTTTTCCTCATCTGAAGTCACAATCCTTCCCATGCACAAGCAAAAACTGTTCTCATCCCCATTGTTATAAAGCCCGCCACATAAATCAACTTCAATGTCTCTAACATGTCCATAAAGATAATACAACAAAAGTGTGAACAAACACTGGGATGAGTAACCCAAATTCCTGGTAAGTTTCTTCTGCACTAAGCTTTCTTGGTGCCGAGCTTCCTTGTATCCAATGCTTTTATCAATCAAGACATCCTTAATTTGAGACAGCCCTTCTTTCATCAACTCGAGCTTTACCGCATGATGAACCAACCTGTTTTCGGTTTTTATACATTCAATGAGATCATTGAACATCTCAAAAACATCCTCCCACTTCTGTGGAGCCGACGATTGAGCAGCCGCTCTTGCAGGCGCAAGCCGCATCCATGAAGTGGAATCAAGGTCGGTACATGGTATGGCCGTGTCTTGCAAAAACTTTAGACAATTGAATACAATCTGTTGAGCCATAAGGCTCCATTTGCTTGGGAACTGATAGTTCAAAAAGTCCAACTCAGGTTTTAATCCGTTAAGTAACTTCTCAAGCGCCCCCGTCCATATGCGGTGTTGCGTAACTTGCTGGCAAATCGTTAAACGGATGACCTTCCTTTGTTGGGCAGTGATGTTTAGGAAGTTGCTCACTTGCGTAAGTGAAGAAACAATCACGGGTTCTCTTTCACTAGGTTTACCGAAACACAAAAACGGCTTACAACCTTCACCCTCGGACAAAGCAACCATGTTAGTCTTTAGTGTTTGCTGAGCCAAACGAGACCCAACAAAGACTCTAGCAAGTGACTTAAAAGTATGCATTTTTTGTTCGACACGGTCATCGAAAATGACCGAACCTTCATGTACATCGACAAGCCTTCCATCGACGGAGTCCACGTTCTTTAACAGACGGACCAGTTTCGTCATCTTAAGAAACGCCTTCTCGTACCATTCCGCGGATAAAGGCTCTTCATGGGATTCCTTTGAAGAGTGATATAACATAGAATTCAGGTGCAGAGCTCCATTACGGTTATGAATGTTGAGATATTTGAGACCGGGTATGAATTTCTGTGAAAGTTGGGGCATTTCTTGGTTGCGGCAATTAATCAAACAGGTGGCGAGCGGACCGCCGGGAATATAAAACGAAGGCAGACGAGAAGAGTATAGCATCCGGACGCAGTTGGAATGTTGCTAAGAAAGTTAGCCGAGTACGATAATATTTCGTTTTCTTCGTTAGCAATTTTGAAGAACAAAAGCTCGCAATCCTTGGAAGTGGAACTGGAGGATAACTAGACAAAACTTGTTTCGATTATTCGAATGTTACGACGTTTATTTAAGCAAGTGAAACGATTAACGATTCATGTACCTCCCAAAAACGACGACATATTATATTTAAACGACATGTTGCTCACACGTATCTGGCGCGGTGGAATTGAGGAAAAACAGAAGGTTAACATCTACGCGTTATATAAAAACACTCGTTGTTCTTGCAACTTGCCACCAAAAAAAAAGATTAAAAGAAAATGAAAATCAGTTACTTATAGAATATGTTTTGTTATTACTGATATAAATAAAAATTAAAAGAAAATTATTGAACTTACCAGAGTTAAGAGTTTTATCTTGATTAATACATTTTTTACTAATATAGTTATTTAACTAAATTAACCTTCTATCTTATATTTCAAATAATAAAAAATAAAATAAAAATTCGTCGAACTAAGAATCCAACATGAAACTTGAGCCTAAATTTCCCCATACCGAAACTTCAACTCTACATCAAGGGCTAATTTTGAGATTCCCAAATTGGATACAGAAATAAAAGGCTCAACAGTAAATGCTCATATATGAAAACAGCAAGGAAAACAAAACAAAGCATCCCCAAATCTACATGGATTTTATGGATTTTGCTATATTACTAAATAAATCAACTAAGTAGTGTCAAGATATTAAGTGAATGGAAGAAAATTTGTCTTAATTTTTTGACCTTTTTCCTACCATATGCTTCTTGTTATGCCTATATATAGGTAACAAATCAATACTTCCATTCACTTTTTGACCTTTTTCCTACCATATGCTTCTTGTTATGCCTATATATAGGTGAATGGAAGAAAATAGCCTCAGCAAAATTAGCCATGAAACCAGCCAAGACAATACTGCCTCTCCTCTTCTTGTTTCTGATCAGCTTCTCAATCTTGCTTCCTTGTGGAAAAGCTACAACATCTAACAATAATGGCTTTAGCATCAAACTCATCCCCAGAGACTCTCCTGAATCCCCTTTCTTCCCAGGCAAAAGCCTCACTCACAAAGACAGAATGAAAAGGCTAGTCAACCATTCCAATGTTCGCCTTCAACACTACGTAACTCACCCTTCCACCGTCCGCCTGCCGATGATGAGTCTAAAGGGCATACTTTTTATGGCCAAAGTAGGCATTGGAACACTCCCAAGTACCCCCACAAGCCCACCACAGAAGTCACTCTTCCTCCTCATTGACACAGGCAGTGACCTAATTTGGACTCAATGCGAAACTCGTCTTCCAAACCCTCCTTTTCCCAATAGCCATTCTAGTTTAAATCATCCGTTACCTTGTGACAGACACCCTCTTTGCTTCAAAGGCCAATGCAACCGCAAAGCCTGCTCTTATGCAAGAAAATACGCGGATGATTCCTCGTCGAAAGGAATTCTTGCCACAGAGACTTTCACTTTCGGTTCGCATAGGACTAATGTTTCCTGAGACCATCAAAGGTTTGGTCTTTGGCTGCGGAAATGATAATAAGAATTTCCATTTTTCAACCTCTAGAGACAACCCTATTGCCGGTATCCTAGCCATGGGATGGGGAAAACATTCTTTTGCGAAGCAAATAAAGTCTCAAATCCTTAATCGCTTCTCTTATTGCCTTGTCCCGGGGTTCGAATCCGATCATGTCTCTACTAACATGTTTCTCAGATTTGGTTCAGACATAACTATTAGAAAAAAGTTATACGTAACCCCACTTATTACCAACACAAGAAATCCGGTAGGCCTTACTACTTGGACTTGAGAGGCATTACTATTGCAAATACTGTGAAAATTCCTCATGCCGGCGAGTGTGCCATGGACTCCGGTGCTGCAATATCTCACATAAGAAGAGAGACTTATGTTGTGCTGAGCAGGGAATTGGAGAAGATCTTCTTCTCCAGCAATCTGACCAAGATTCAAGGGGAAATTGGGTTGGACCTATGCTATAAAGCTCCAAGTAATCTAAGGATCGACCAATATCCGCGGATAAAGCTCAACTTTCGCAATGCTGACCTCGATATCAGCATTCATGGTACCTATATTTTTGAAGAAACAGAGTCGGGGCAAAGATTATTTTGCTTGGCAATGATGCCAACTGATATGGGGCAAGGTAAGCTGAGCATCATAGGGGCATTCCAGCAGGTTGATCACCGTTTCATATTCGATACTCGTGCCTACAACTTGTATTTTGCTCCTAAGGATTGTGCCGCTTCCGGCGCATGATCAAGTGTTCCTTAGTCCAAAGTTTGTTAGGCATAGTTCTTATCATGATGCTTCTTTTAGTACAATTTGTCTCTCTTTTGACGGTCAGGCACGTGAGATTAAAGTGAGGGTAAATGAGAAAAGCTTTAACAGCGAAAACAGGACAATTTGTGTGTGTTTGGAACCGTTTTTAAAAACAATTTTCACGTATTTTGATAAGTAAAAAATAAAAATGAAAACGAAACGACGTTTATTTAGCAAATATTTTAAAAACGAAAATGAAAACGAAACAGTGAGAATGCTTTTTATAAAAGAATTAGAAAACAGTTGAAAGTTATTTTCACTTTTCTATTTTTATTTTTTAATACTTATCAACAATATTATAATACATTAATTAATAAACATGATTTTATTTTTTTATTATACTTAAAATAATCTCTTAAAAAACTAATTAAAAATGTAATTTCAGAATCAATTTTAAAATAATTCTCAAAATAATCTTATTTTTATTTTTTATTAAAAAAATATTTTAAAACTAATTCTAAATGCGCCGTATATTTTTTCAAGTGAAAGACAGATTAACTAGTACAAATATGGCAAGTCACTAAAGAAAGTAAGAAAATCAACCTTTCAATCTGTTTCCAGCTTCCTTCATATCTTCAAAATACTCCAGAAATTATAGTTGACTTTAGATGCTACCATAGCTTCCCATGTCACGGATCTGTCTTTCTTTTCCGTTTCTTTTCTTCAAGATTTTGAACCTTCCTAATTTCCACCATTATCACACATGAAAATACTAACATTAAACTCATACGTGATTTGCATGTATAGACTAATAATAAATCCACATCTAATTTTACTTTAACTTGTAGAGATCAAATCCCGGCCCTGAATTTATATATATATATATATATGGATATATGTATGTATGTATGTATGTGTGTATGTACGTATGTATAGACATTAAACTCTATATGAATGTATGCACGGGCTTGAGGATTGTTTGTCCAGGCCTTCTTCAGTTTGGGTAGCTTCCGAATTTGGGCTTTTGCTAATGGGCCTGTTCTGGAAGTTAAGGCCCAGAACTTGTATTTCTTGGGTGAGAGTAGTGGGTACAGAACTACAGGTATTTTTGCTCGGCCATGTTGAGGAGTAAGAGATGTGGACTGCAATAGGGGCATTTCAGCAAATTAAAAAAGGGGTTGTTTACGATACTCTGGCCATGAGGTTGAGTTTTGGTGCTGAGATTTGTCACACCCCATTCATTTCGCAAATTAGAGTTTTTAATTCGAGTTAAAATGTGATATTTTTTAAAAATTTTTTACTGTAGCAGAAAAAGTTAGATGTGACATTTTCTAAGAGTTTTCTACTGTAAAAACCTAGAACTGAAAATTCAAATTGGTGAAATGAATGAGATATAAATGCATGAGGTGATGAAATCTTGGTGTCACTGATGTTTTGGGTGCAATAATAAGGCAATGGATGTTCTTAATGCTAATATTTTTAAAAGCAGTTTTTAATGCTAATTAACTACATGAAATTGTAGTCGCAGTCATAATTTAGCTGTAATATTACTCCCGACTTCATCTTAAAAAATTAGAATCAATATTACCAGACTTAGTACCATTGACGAAGCCAGGAGACATTTTTCCAGTGGGAGCACGAGTAAAACTAAAGCTTAAACTAAAATAATAGGACAGTTTATATTATTTTAATTAGTTGTGTGTTTTTTTAATGTATATGAATCAAGCTTTTAATTGAATTTAATTCACCTTTTAAAGTCTACAGTCTAAAAAATTGTGAACTTATACATTAATTTTATTGATTATTTACCTATTTAGCAATTTAAGTTTGAAATATGATACACTTAAAAGTTAAAATTTAGGGCATGTTTGAAATGTTTTGAAAATTTTATAAAAATATCATAATCAGAAAAATTCAGGCGGGGGCGAATTAAGAGGAAAAAATGTAAAAATTAATGTAATTGAGGCAAAATTAAAGGGGGTCACCTTAGACCAGTAGGGGCAGTTGTCCCCACTCAGCCATTGCTTAGTGCAACTACTAAAGTGTATATTTCGTTAACTCCATTTTAAGGCGTAGAGTTCAAAGTTTTTTAAAAAAAAAAAAAAAACTTGGATCAATATTTCTAGACTTAATAGAGAATCCCCTAAAAAAAAATAGACATTAAAGATTGTGTTCCCGTTGATGTCGTTTAGCAACACTCAAAAACCATAATATGCCTGACACACTGTCAAAATTTATAGACTTAAAACAGCTTCTCAAACAACGTATTGTGAATTGCAAATGATTTGAAAAGAGTTATAAATGACGGAAAATCATTACAGTAATGAGTTAAAAATAAAACTGTGACATCTAATTCAAAAGAAACCAAAACAACAAGAAACACGTTCGCAAAATGCATCTCAATTCTCAAGCAAGAGTAGTGGAATACGTGTCTATTTATACAGTTTTAAGTTTAGTCGAGTAGTAATTTCATGCTTGTCTTTAATGTTAGTTTTTTTGTTTTTTTTTTGTTTTTCGCACCCGAAACTTCATAGTTTATACTCATTCCCACTTTGCCTTTCAATATTTTAAAAGCTCTTATATAATCTCATTTAACCTCTTTAATTAGAATTCTCGTTGAAGATAAATGGAATAATCCCTTTTTAATGTTATGTTCCATTAAAAAGAAAGTATGATCTATTTACTGTACCCAATTCAATCGGCATATTTAGCTTTTTTTTAATGGTAATTGTAATAAAATAGGTTAAGTGAAACTTGTTTAAAGTTTGAAGTGGTAACTTTTGAAATAGGCAACAAAGTCAAAATGGGGTAAAGTTTCAACTAATGAAAGTAAGTTCGAATTCTCTACCTAAGATTGAGAGTCCATTTAGTTGGAGGATTCGTTCTCTAATTCGAATCATGATTCATAGTAACTTTTGATTCAAAAATAGTTCTAATCTCATGGTTCTAATCCATGAACCAAACGGGCTCTCAGATTCAATTAAAGAGCATTTTGGAGTGAAACTCATTGAAAGACGAGTTCTTCTTTGCTTCAATCAGACACGAACAAATAAATCATAAATCAGGTAATAGCGGTATGTTTAGCCACTAATAAATGTTTTATTTTTTTTTATTATATTTCAAATGAGACAAAACTTTTTCTTAATTTCTTCTCTCTTTTGTCCACCTTTTTCCATTAGTTTTCTCGTATGCCATAAAACTATTCCAACAATGACGGAGATAGAAAATATGTGTATAAATTAGACTTTACCCTTTTTAAACTAATAATTCTCTATATTTAATAAATAAAAATTATTACATATATATATGTTAGAATAATCTTAATTAAAAAATAATTCTTCTATCAATAAATTCTAGACACATAATTTTGACTTTATTATGCATTTCTTAAAGGAAGACACTTCTATTTTAGCCAACTAAATTGTTGACGTGGCTATTTTATAACTTTTTTTTTCTTACTCCTCGTTTTGCTAAACAAACACTCTAGGGCCCGTTCATTTCGCTGATTTGAGTTTAGAATTCGAGTTTTACTATAGTAAAAAGCTCTCACAAACAATCACATCTAACTTTTTTGCTACAGTAAAAAGCTCTCACATAAAATCACATCTCAACTCGAATCAGTGAACTAAATGGGCCCTAGTTAAGTCTTAACCATGCAGGAGCTTTTGGTTGCTGATTCATTTCATCATATTAGTTTAAAAAAACATCAATATATGAAAGAATTTTCGGATTTATCATATAATTAATTTTGGGAAGAGATTTGTTAGTATACAAGAGAACCTAAAACTTAAATAGAATTGGCTGATACTAAGTACGTATTTGCTAAGGAACCATTGTATCTGCTCTCTCTAATTAGTCACATATCCATTTCAAGAAGACGATAATTAACAAATAACAACTATTTCCCTCTCTATTTACTATCTAGTCACGTATACATTTCAAGAGGATGTATATAAATCCCCTCAACGGACCGGATTCTAGCTAGTACGAGGAGAAAGATTGAAGCCCATAACTAAATTCGTTGAAATAACAAATGCTGAATATCCCACTAATTAATTTGCCCCGTTATTGTGACCAAACTTAATTATAACGATGTAAAAGCATAATAGAAACAATTAGTGCTATTAATGTTTTTTTAATTATTTTATTATCGTTTTAAGGTTTGCCACATTTTAGACTCCAGTATTTTTTTAAGTCAAACAAAGATGGTAATCCAAAGAGTGTACGATTGTTATTACTAATATAAGATATATATATATATATATATATATATAAAATACCAATAGTATTTCAACAGCTGTATGGCTATTGCTCCGTTGCACTAAGAACAAAAAACCAAAAAGAAAATAAAAACTTTAGCGCTAGCTTTTTCTATCACTGGCTATTACGCAATTTGAGCATTCCTTTTTCCTTTTTTTTTTTTTTTTTCTTTTAGTTTGTTTCACATGAATTGACTAGATTGTGAACTAAAATTGAGAGAGGACAAAGTATGGAAATATTTATGTCTAAAAGCAAACTCTTTCTTTTCCTTTTTTTTTTTTTTTTTTTTTTTTTTTTTTATTTTTTTTTAAAAAAAAACCCTTTTTTTTTCTTTTTTTTTTTTTTTTTTTTTAGTTTCTTATATTATTGCTGGAATGTGTGTTGAAACAAACTAGGTATAAAAGAATGATGACAAGATTTTTCCGCAAGAAAGAGTGCCCATATATAACTGAATTGAAAAAGGAACCTAGGGCTAGTAAAATATTAATACAAATGTCTAATGGAAGGCTAGAAATCGCATTTATTAGAAAGAAAATATATAATGACAAAGATGAAACCATATAATACCTAATTAAAAATCTGTTTTTTCAATTTTAACAATTAAGCAAAGCCAGCAGCCTAACATAATGTTAAAGTCAATTGGTAAATCATGATGAAATTAAGCAAATATGTGTTTATAAATATAAACTTGTTGGAGTCACCCTTTTGGCACGTCAAAATTATACCTAAGTACTCCTTAATTCAGATAACCCTATATTGCAAGCGTGTGGTTGGGATTAAGCCTTATAAATTTGTGATTATCCAATATCCTAGCTATCTAATAATTGACATTTTTACCATTACGGAAAATAAATAAAATAGCTCTAAGGCTCAGATTCCTATATAAACCGTGTTTAATTTAATGCTTTACGTACTAATATTTGCAATTACTTCATAGACATTTTATCATCCTGTCTTATCTTATTAGTAACTAACTAAGATCCTTCCAATTGCGGAAAATAACTAAAAATATGTATATTTGAAAAATGAACAGTAATTTAATATCCATATGTTTGGCTACATATTGCCACAATATTCACACATGACGTGTAGGCGATACTACAGCACCCAAGATTTGCAATATGATTTTCTTCCCATGGGGCGGAAAACTAAATAAAAATTCATGTTCTTCACTAGAATCACTACTATTATTGCAATTAATACAAAAGTTATTGTATGCAAATGTATAGTTGCTTGTGGTAATGATATTTGAGTCTCATATTCAACGCATATAGACTTATACATAATTGGTTAAAAGTGAACACGACTAAAGATTCATAGCAATATTGTTCCGGGACAAATTGATCAAAACATGATGAAGAGAAATGTGTCATACTGATTGGAACACGTATCTGCTATGTAACCTATTATATATATATATATATATATATATATATGCGCTTAGAATTGACCAAAATGGGCTTAATTTGATTGATAAAGAAGAAAGGGGGCAATGAGGCACAAACAAACGCAGTGTAGGGAGTAAATTCGAAACCGTTTGAACGTAACGGCTAGTGGGCTATATGACATCTCACGTGCCAAATCCAACCCCTCACTTCCCTTTTTGCAAGAGCAAAACCAAGTTTTGGCCTCCACTTTTCATATTGCCTTTTATTGCATTGTCATTTGCTTCACGTCACCTAATGGCTCAATCCCTTTAAAGCCACAACGCATTTCAAGCCGCCTAAGCCTTAACAAGGGCAACATTTTATGTATGTTACTTTTATTAGATAAACTTACTTTTATTAGATATAGTTTTTACTTTAGGGATTTATTTATTTATATTTATTTTCGTGCAGGTTTTCTCCGTACAACTTTCGATTACTAATACTAGTTTCTTATCATTAAATATGGTTAAGACAACATTATATTATAAAAATATACAAAATAAACAGTTTCTAATACATATTTGACGGTTGAAAAGTAAAATACTATGGATAATTTATTTTGTCTAGTCCTTACAAGAAAACTCTCTATTTCAATATTAAGAAATCTCTAAATTTAATGGTTTAATATACTTGTAATGTATATTTATATGAAACACTTCTAATAGTGTTCCTTACTATTAAACATTCTTTAATTTCTAAGGCCTGAGTGGATGTAGGCATCTCATTAAACCACATTAAATCTTTTTGTTATTCTCTTGTTAATTTTTATTTTCTTCTCTTATTTATTTTAGTTTATTATATGTTGCTTACCACCTTCAAATCTTAATCCTTCAAATTTTAAACGTAGATAGATTTTACCACTTGTTCTATTAGAGCACCGTCCTTTTTCAGAAAGAAATTAAGACTCTGCTCTCCTTAATTAACAGCGTCCTAAAACGCTTTTAGCGCTAGCTTTTCCTACCAATTGGACGGGAGAGATACCCATTAGAAAGTATGATACAAGGGTATCTCTCTAGATTTCCCCCAAACCTTTAATGGGGTTCTATAGTTTTTAATGGACAAATATAGATGGATGTGTACAATTTTCTAGACAATTGCCCAGCTCTACATGCCAAAAACACTTGGGCATCATGATGGTGTGGTAGCACGAATATTACTGCGTATTACTATTGATATACAACTTACAAATAAAGTTAAATATTGTTGGTTAAATATAGAGATTATCACCAATGGGTTGGTGCGCTAGTGAAAATGTTTTTTCTTTTTCCTTTTCTCAGGATGCATTGTTCAAGGTTCAATACTTCGTAGTCCCGTTTTAAAATGAATATATTAGATCAATTTTTCAAGTAAATTGAGTCAAGTCATTTTTATACTACTTACACGCACCAGTGAACCCTTTTTCTCATATATACATATATATATATATATATATATACACGCGGGGTGTGGTTCTAATAGTTACTCCAATATTTATTCATCAATAAGTATTATTATTTAACTACAAGATATACTAACTGAATGTTGTCATAAATTGAATAGTTAACTAAAAAATTAATGACAATTAATGAAATCAAATTGTTATCACGTCATTTCATCAAATTTTTATATTTAGAGGTGACCATAAGATAAAAACATAACCATTGAAAATTTGTCCACACACACATGATATGGTCTTAATGATTATTTAAATATTTACTTATCAATGGATATTATTGTTTTAGCAATTAATTCGATAACCGTAATAAATGGATAGTTGACTAAAAAATATAATGGTAATTAGCGAGATTGAATTTTTGCCACGTCACACCATCAAATTTTCATATTTGATGGGTAACCATCATGAAAACATAACCATTGAAAACTAGTATGTATTTATATAAGGAAAACTGTAGTAAATAGCATATTTTTGAAATTAAATTAAGTAAATAACATATATTAAAATTATTTAAAGTAAATAGCAGTTTACGTGATAAATGACTTACATGGTAAAAAATATTAAAAAATATTTATTTTTTACGTCCAAAAAAATCTTTTTATCAGCCATAAAAAGAATATTTATGTACAAAAAAATTATTTTTATTAGTCGTAAATGAACCATTTACACTACGGTAAATGATTCATTTACCACATAAACTGCTATTTACTTCAAATAATTTTAAATCTATTATTTACTTCATTTAGTTTTATAAATATGTTATTTACTACATTCTCTAGTCATGATATATGCACCACCTGAGATATAAATTCATTATTTTTCAACACAATAATATAACTTTTTTTCGTATTTTCCTGTGACATCGTTTTTTTTACATTTGTTAACAATTAATTTGCTTAAATGTACTTAGTATGTTGTATTATATTTTTAGAATGTTATATTCATGCAAATTGAGTATTATACACATAAAAAAAAAAAAAAAAAAACGATGTTACACAGAAATATGAAAAAACGTACATCTATCGGACTAGTCTGGATACCGGACTTGAAACAATTAATATATATATGTGTGTATGATTCGAACAGTAAGCTGCGCAGCTAGGTAGCTTGCTGCTATAAGCCTGCAAGCCAATAATTTAATATTGTGCGTTCAATATGGTACTTGTCATCATGAAATACACAATCATCAGCTCCAAAAGCGCCCTCCACTATGGAACATTTTTCCCAGCTCATTTAGTTGATCTCGCCCGCAAAATGTAGTAAGATCCCAATCACACACCACACGCAGTTTGTTCAACAGCTCTAGGCCAAACCACGTCCGAAACCAACTCATCCTATGTCATCATCTATATATTTAATTCTCTCTCACTTTTCACCTCGTATTATTATAAATATAAATACCCACCTCTCTCCCAAATCTCTCATGTCTCACAAGCTCTTTCTCTGTTGGGGGATCAATATCTGATCAGCTCAAATATATTTCAAAATCCTGATCCCTCCAGAGAGAGCTTGACGCCAAGATCAACAAAATATATACTACTATTTTACATTTTATTAATAGTATGGCAGTCATGAATGCTTCCCGCTTGGCTTTTGTTTTTGGCATTCTTGGTACTATAGCACTTCCCAAAAAAAAAAAAAAAAAAAAATGATTGATAATGATCAGTATTGTCATTTCATTCATTCATTCATGAGCCTCCAATTCTGATGGGTGTTTTATTTTTTTTCCTCATGGTTTTAGGTAACATCGTGTCCTTCCTCGTCTATCTAGCCCCACTGTAATCTCTCTCTCTATCTCACTAAACGTATATACACAATATACATGTACATATTATTTTCTTTCAAGTTAAAATAGTTTCTGTTTTTTTGCTTTTAGGCCAACCTTTTACAGGATATTCAGGAAAAAATCTACGGAGGGATTCCAAGCCATACCTTATTCGGTAGCATTGTTTAGCGCCATGTTGACGCTTTACTATGGCATACTCAAGGGCCTACCTAATGGCGTCATGATCATCACCATCAATTCTATTGGTTGCGCCATAGAATCCATTTATCTCATTGTCTTCCTCATTTATGCACCGGGAAAAGTCAGGGTAATTATTAACTTAATTATATACTTTTTTTCTTCTTCTACGTTAACTAAACAAAAAAAGGTAAAAAGTATATTTATGTGTGCGCGTGTGAATGTTGATCATGATCTATATACAACTTATGTGTTAATATATTTTTGCAGATTTACACAATAAAGCTTCTGGTTCTCTTTAACATGGGGGCTTATGGATTGATCTTACTCTCCACATCTTTCGTCGGAAAAATTTCTCAGCGAGTTACCGTCGTCGGATGGATTTGCGCTGTGTTTTCTGTCTGTGTTTTCGCAGCTCCTCTGAGTATCATTGTAAGAATATGCTATATATACACTACAAGAAAAAGGGGTTTTTGCGACAACAAAAAGTCGTCGCAAAAACCCGAATGTCGTCGCAAATAAACTTTTTTGCGATGATAAGTCGTCACAAAGTTGTCAGCGCAAAAAATTAGTCGCAAAAACATTTTTTACGACGACATAATGCCATCGCAAATACATTTGCGACGACACTCTGTATTTGCGACGACAGGCGTCGCTAATACGTCGTTGCAAAATTCTCATCATATGATCATTTTTTGTGACGACATTTCAAATTGTCGTCGCAAATACTCTTATTTTTTAGCGACGACAAGTCTAAAAAAGTCGTCGCAAAAAACTGAAATTATTTTTTTTTTAATTTTTAAAAAATGCCGCCGCGCACGCGCCCGTGCCCCCTCCCCCGCGCGCCC
>NW_010368055.1:463718-517357 GCF_000414095.1 Morus notabilis | reverse complement strand
AAAAAATGGATTACCTTGGCGGCAAAAATCCGCGCCATTAAAATTTGCGCTCCAAAATTATTTGCGACGACATTTAGGTTATTAGCGACGACATGGTTATTTTTTTAAACGGGGAGTAATTGCGACGACATGTCGTCACAAATATTTTATTATTTGCGACGACAAATATCGTCGCAAATGGCATTTCTTGTTGTAGTGATAGTACTATAGCTAGCTTCAATGTAAAATTATTCATGAAAAAATATACTAATCATTATTGCTTTTCTTTGATGTCTCATTATGCATGTTTTCTTGGGTTCTTGATCAGAGGCTAGTAATCAAGACAAGGAGTGTGGAATACATGCCATTCGCGTTGTCATTCTGCTTAACCCTATGTGCTGTAATGTGGTTCTTCTATGGCCTGCTTGTCAACGATTTCTTCATAGCGGTAGTTATAACTTATTATATATTAACCATGAGTTAATTACTTCAAATGTTTTCCATTGTGTACGAAGAACGATACATGTCATTTGTCGTAAAACTAAAATTTAGAACAATGTTATTAGACACTAGTGTTGTCGAGCACCACTCACTAACAAAATATAGGTCCGCAGTATGAGACTGATAGGACTATCACTCTAAGCATTTTTCAAATTTTAACTTGCTATAAAGATAAAAAGGATGGGACAAAGTAGTAAATAATATTTATTTTACAGAACTTACAGCATTTTGACACATGTATTTAAGATACTAATAACGAAACCTAATATGCGGGGTTCATTTATTATGATCAGTCACCAAACATTCTAGGATTCTTGTTCGGGATTGCACAAATGATATTATACCTTGTCTTCAAGAATTCCAAGAAAGAGGTGTTGCCGGAGTTTAAGCTTCAAGAGATGCCACCAAACGTCGCCGCTCAGGCGAACGCCGTACAAGAGGCGACCGTCATTAATGGCAATAATATTCCAAGCTCAGAGAGAAACAATAATGACGTAACTATGATAGTGTGATCATAGCTAGCTAAGGCATTTATAAACCAAAGTTGAGAATTGCATGAGATGTGTATTGGCTATAAATATATGCAAATGTGTAATTAGTTAAAAAGAATTAAGTAGAAGAAGAGACTAGAGGGGAAGGGAATTTAGACAGAAAAAATATATTGGAAGCGTTTATACAAGGTTTATCATGTTGTTTAATTTGATTTCTCCTCATGCTATCATAAAGATTTTCCAGCTACCTGGTCGTGTAAGTTTTTTCCTTTTTATTATTTTTATGTTTTCATAAATGAGTCGTACGTGTAAGATTTCTGTTGGTTGAAAATGATATTAAATACGTGCAAACATGCACAGAATTGTACCTTGGTCTATTATATGTCTCCATGACCTTATAAGTAAAATTCTCCATTTTTTTATTATATATTTATATAACCTTCATTATCTGTTTAATACTTGGGCGGAAAGAAAGGAGGAAGTAACCTTTTTGCTTTCTATATCAATCAATTTATTGCCTAGAAAAACTGTTTATAAAAAATCCATTTATTGCCCAAAAAGGACGGTAAAATTTTGGGAAATTAAAATTAGAGGTGGCCATTGCCTAGGGATAAAATATGTCTATGGAAATCAAGCTTATTAGCAAAGGGAAAAATTTTGTGCAGAATGTAGTTAACCAATTACTCAAAAAGACATAATTTCCATTCAAAAGAAAAAAAGGACATAATTTCACTTTTGCTTCTATTATAAGGTGACGAGTTTGAATCCCCACCTTAATTTTTTATAAAAAAATAAAAAAAAAATTACTCAAAAAAGATGGTAAAGGCTAGGTTGAACAAATGATCAAAGGTGATCATTGACCAGAGATAATTTAATGGAGTTTTTGTTCATTATCTTCTTATATGATGCCAGGGTTGATGACATGCTAATTGATCTCAAGAAGAGTCCAAAATAAATAAAAACCGAATATTTTGTCATTTTATGGTTCACAAATTCAATGATGAGATATTAGTACATGCCTATCTTGCCGCTCTCTCTCTAGTTTTACTCCTCCCTGTTTCTCTCTTCTGACGGCGGCGCTCGCATCCAACAAATGAGAGATGCTCGACAGTGTGCAAATCAATGCTTTGGAGAGAGAGAAAGAGCACGACAGAAGAGGGAGAGAGCGGCGGAGGGGAGAGAGAGAGAGCGGCGGAGGGGAGAGAGAGAGAGCGGCGGAGGGAAGAGAGAGAGAGCGGCGGAGGGAAGAGAGAGAGAGCGGCGGAGGGAAGAGAGAGAGGATGATAGTTTAGAGTGAAGAGAGAGGGACAAATATTAGGATTTTGAGTGGAATTCTCATTTAAGGGTATTTTTAGAAATTTATTGTTTATAAATCTAAATTTACCTTAAATTGGCCCATTTATTAACTTTTCTAAAGTTTTAGCCTATTAATTTTAATTCCTTCCAAATGTTAGCCTATCTATTTCCCTCCATCACCCTTATTATTATAAGGTACGTAAAAGCCCCCTAATCCCCCGATCCTCAATTAGTGATACGCCATTAACTTGCCAATTTAGCGGTTTTTAGGTTGGAAAAAGACGGTTTAGAAAATCGATGGTATGAGGCAAGGCAGGGCGGTTTGAGGCGGGCATTGTTTGAGCTTATTAAGCCTAATTGCACTTTTTTTTAAAAACAACCTAAAAATTTAAAGATATTTTATATTTGTGATTTTACTAGGCTTGATACAATTAACTTGCTAACATTTTAAGTTGAAAAAAAAAAAAAGAAGAATCAAACATCAAACACCATGCATGTCTTTGCAACTGTGCAACTATTTCTTAGTCATATTAACAAGTGAAAAGGAGATAAATACTTTTTAGAATGCATGGTCTTAGATATAAAAAAAACTATATTAATTAAAAGGATAGACAACTACCCCATAAAATGCACAGTCTTAGATTTTCACTTCTTACTCTTGACTAATAGCCTTTAGTTAAAGTATTGTATTAGTTAAAAATGTATTAATAAAGAGTAAAAAATAAAAATCTTAGAGCAATATATGTAATGATGATCTCACTAATTTTCTCCATTAACAAGTTTTATGCAAATAAGATCATACAGGATTCTCAAAAAATAAAATAAAATAAAATAAAAATCCTACAGGGCTAAGTTGAAGCGCAGCCCTATAGTCCACACTTGTCTCATAAGCCCAACAGCCCAGTAGTCCATACATAGTCAACTGCCAAAAAAATGCTAATTTTTAAAGATACCCTTAAAATGCAACCCCTTTTATTTTTATTCTCGTGAGATTAGTTCATATATTTCTACCTTTTAAATTATACTAGTTAATATTAGTAGAAAATAGACCAATATGAAAAGCTTAAAAAAGTATATAGGCTAATTTTTAGTTGTAAAAATTAATAGGCCATAACTTGTCAAATTATGGTTCATAACCAGATAAGTCATGGATAAATTTGTCAAGTTATGGTTTATAGCCAGACAAATTATGGACAAAAACCGTGAATTATGGATAATAACTTGTCAAGTTATGGTTCATAACCAGACATGTTATGAACAAAAACAGTAATTTGGCCTATTTATTAACTTATGTAAACTATTGGCCTATTAATTTTAATTCATCTCAAGTCTTGGCATATTTTCCTCTTTCTCTTAAAAATAATATTTTTAGTAAGTCGAATATTTAAGAGATAGAATATGCAATTTTCTCATAAAAAAAGAAAAAATAGAGAATTTAATCTTAATAAATATCCCTTAAAAATGCACAGATCAAAATTTTTACTATTTACTCTTAATTCATAACCTTTTTAATTAAATAGTTACACTAACAAAAAATTATTTATCAAAATTAAAAAATAAAAATTCAGACTCATACACCCTCAAAATAAATTCACCCTTTTTCAAAAAAGAAATTCATACGTTAGTCTCGTAAGCCCATATACTCATTTTAATACTCAGTCGTCCGGACGGCGTCGTTTTAGAAACTGGAGTGAATTTTTTGTTTTAATTCATTTTTTGTCTAAAGAACCGCAGCATTAGCACGAGAGCTTAGCAAGAGAGAGCAGAGTCACACGCCGCTGCAGCCCCTTCCTTCCTTCCTTCCTTCCTTCTCCGGGCGCCGCCGGGCCACCTCTCATCGCGTACGCCACAAACTGCAGTCGTTTTGATTCGCAACAATTCATTCCCCTTTTTTTCTCTTTCATCCGACCCTCTGTGTGCCCTAATTCATCCATTCTTCGATCAAATTCCTCACTATTTCCGAAATCCCTTCAAACATGAAGAATTGGCCCCCAAAAGACGAGGCGAAAAGAGGCGAAATTAGCGGCCCCAAATCGGTGAACATGAAGAGAAGAAACAATAAGGCGAAGAACATGACGAGTGGCCTTTCGCTCGAAGCCTTCAACGCCAAATCGAATAGGAACTACTACAATCCAGCTTTAATAAGTACAAATCCCTCTTTTTTTTCTTTGCTTTTTTTTCCTAAATTTGATCATATAATGTCGGTGCATTCAGCTGAATACGGAAAAAACTTTAAAAAAAAAAAATTTACTGTAATTACAATGAATTTGGTTATAGGATTTTTCTTTTTAGTATATTAGTTTAAGTTCTATATGTTGAGAGAATAGTTCAACTTTTTCTCTTGTTTAAAAAAAAAAAAAAAAAAAAAAAAAAAAAAACCTCCAAACTTTTCTTGGTTATATTTGTTATGTCAGATTGAGTAAAGTAAACAAATTGGCATTGTTTCAACCGAAAAATGTGATGGTGATTGCAAATCCGAATTTGATATCTTGCATATTAAAAGGAATTATTGAAGAAGCTCATGTGAGAGTAATATTAATTGGATGCTTGGTTATTAACTTATTATGTTGTGAATGATAGTGAAATTGTTTCTATCTTTTGCTTCTGTATTTTATTTGTTTAATTGACGGGTTTCTTGATGTTGTTTTGCAGAGAAGCAAAAGGAGTTCTATAAGAATGCTAAATATGTCAGCAAGTTTAAGAAGTCAATAAAACAGCAAGGTCAACAGAATGATCTTTCCTCGATTATAAGACCCCAAGAGGTTGGATGTGAATTACATCTAGTTTATTTGATTTGATTTTGGCTTCCTTTTTATTTTTTTGAATGAAACTTCCTCAAAAAGAGGAGAATATTATTAAAGAAAGGAAAAAGAATACAAAACAGAGACTCGATCAAGAGAATCTGTAAAAAGGCAAAGCTTCCTTTTTATTGGTCTCTCCAGAAACTGTTTGAATCTAAATAATTGATTGGAGAATTATTTGGTAGCTTATGAAAGGAAAAAATAACTATTAATAAGACATGGTTCTAAATCGCATATTACACTAGAATCATATTGTATTAAGCAAAATATGAACAATTTAATAAAACTTCATGAAAATCTGATGGCTTAAAACTGTGTCTATCTAGAGCTTTTTTTTTTTCTCTCTCTCTCTCTACCTCCTTGTCTGAGAATTTTCCTAAATGCTAATATGTTGGGTAGCTCGTCAATTTTTCTAAGGGATTATTCGACAAGGCTGAGTATTTTCTCAAAAATTTGCATTACTTTTCACACATTCATACCTGGTACTTGAGTTCGAGATTTATGGTTTTTGAGGAGAATTTTGAATCTTCTTAACCTTATATATGACATACAGTTGTTTGATTGTTTGATAATTCTATGTTCCAACAATTTGGCATGATGTTGCTGTCCTCAAGAAAATTAAGACGCGCTATAATTCAAAACGCTCTCTTAAGTGGATCCTTGCTTTTGGAGATGATAGTTACATATCCTTTTATTGCTTGTCCCAGGATGATAACGAAACAGAACGCAACAGTGAGATGATGAATAAGAAAAGCAAGAAGGGCAAGAACAAAGGGAAGTTTAGTTTGAAAGAAATATACGATAAGAAGCGTGAAGAGGAAGAGAAGGAAAAGATGGAGAGAGAGGCAATTATTCAGAAACAGAAAGAAGAAAGGGAAAATGCCAAAGCGCGCAGGAAGGCCGTGAAGGAAAAGATGTACAAGAAGACGCGTAGCGGTCAGCCTGTTATGAAGTACAGAATCGAACGTCTCTTGGAGACAATTCAAGGTTCAAAGAGCAATAATAGTTGATAAAAGTTCTCCAACTCTCAATAGGGAGTGTTTTTGCGTTTGTATCTTGGTCATCATAAATGCTAGTGTACTCAGTTCACATGTTTTCTTAATTTGTTATGTTTTGCAAGGTATCAGCGTTAGTTGTTGGTACCATCAAATACTGTAAGAGCTGTAATAGAACAAATTATCCGTGGTTTATGTTTATGATATATCATTCATCACATCAGAGAGGCAAATTTGTCAAATAAAAATTACAGTTATTTCTCCTACGTGGCTGAAAACAGACGAACCCATTTCTCATTTAGCCAATTTCTACGACACTAAGCTCTCATCTCCATTAGCCATCAATCAGCGAGAGGACTCGTGTAATGATTTATTTTAGCCTTCTTGCTTCCCTAACTAAGAGCGAGCAACCGTTCATCGCAAGTATAAAACTGCATAACCGTTAAGATTCCTTTATCAATTGCCATGCAACAATCACATAGCAGGATTTACACGTGCATAACAATATGAAAACACTCGTTGAAATTATAAAATCATACATAGCCCACAAGATAAGAAGAGAGAAAAACAAGAAGTAGCTTGAGCTGTATAACACTCACACAGCCTGAGGAAAATACTTGGCTTGACCAGCCTGAGAATTCTGAAATCGACAACAAAATTGTCAACGGATGCGATGCACGGCGAGAACGTTTTGCCTAGGAGGCGGTCTGCAGATGACCATGAGGGTGAGAACTATAACAATCACCATTAGAAATCTAGACAGATCCAAGCCTTCATCTAGCTCCGAGCAAACCATCTTTCCCATTGCTAGGAAAGAACGACCCCCTTATTTTCTGTCCTTCTTTCCTGCTTTTTTTTGGGGGGGGGCGGCGGGGAGGGGGTTCTCTGGCTATTATCTTCTCTGCCAAAATGGTGAAAGGAAGAGAGCACTAATACAACAATACTAGATGCTGGAGATATAATTTAAGTTGAAACAAGTAAAGTCAAGTCCGCCCTTTGTCAAGTCTTCTCATGTATCAGTCATTAGTCATTATTTGAATTTTCTTGGGTCAGGTTCTTCTACTTGGGCGGCAGATTGTGTCAATACATGACCATTTACACCGACTAATAAGGCATACAACAAATGTAGTGCCTGCCCTTTTCAACAACAACAACAAAAGTAGAAATAATATATGCTTCTCTTAATGTCAATTTCGACCCCTCGAACTACACTCTTTATCCCATTTTGACCCTAAGATTTAAAATGTTATAAATTGTACCATAAACTATGTTTATTGTCCCATGTTTGGCCCCTCGATAAAATCAACCATGTGACACTCATATGCTCAGTTAAATATTTTAAACAAATCATATTTAAATAAATTTGAAAATTGAAAAAAAAAGGGTAAAAAGTTACGATCTCTCTCTACATGAGCTCGTCGGCTAACGAAATGTGTAATGACTAATTTCATTTTAAAAGGTGTAATTTGCCTAAAATACTCTTTAATTAATCAGTATGTGAGGTTAACACGATTGTTTCCATCAAGCTTTAATGATTTTAGTGATTAAAGAGAAACATAAGATAAAAAAGTATAATTTCAAGTGCAATTTGTGACATTTTGAAGTTTCAGGGTTGAGGCCAAAAATGAAAGCAATCATTTTTTTTTTATTAATTTCAAAATCCCCCCCCCCCCGAACTTTATTCCGTTAACAATTTTGCCCCTTCTGTTACAATGAGTAACGAAATTGTCACATGTCACTTATTTAGTGAGAATTGAAAGCACAATTACATTTACACCCTCTTAATCAAATAATTCTCTATTTTTATTGAAAAAATTCACCATCTTCGTTCCTCATTTTCGTTCCTTTTTTTCCTTATATTGTTCATCAATAAAAAGTTTGCCAATGTGCAAGAGTTGGAAGTTTGAAAGCGTTGTGTTGCTCAATTTCATTTGCCTCTTACCCAGTAAGCACTTTAATCTTTTTGCTTTTCAGTTTTTCTTTTTTTTTTTCCGAGTTTTGTACACGATTTCTTAGTGCCCATTTTGAATAGATTTCTGGGTTATAATAATTGATCATAATTTGCATCTTATGATGAAAACTGATTTCTTATTTAGATCTGGCCGATGCTGATAAGTGTTTCCAACACTTACTTTTCTTCTCTTTCCTATATTGCCCTGTTGAAGAAGAAAAAGATGACCATAGAATTTGCAAAACGAATAACAATACCACGCGAAGATGAATTCAAAGATGCTTAGAATTCATTTCAGAGAATGCTCTGAACGCGCCCTTTTTCTTCTGTCGCAGCGTTCAAAATCTTATTATTTTATTGTGATTTCTCTGTATAAGCAAATGAGTATCAAATTTTCAGTGGCTTGGTGGATGCTCTTTGCAAAGAAGTTTCAAAGAAAATTTGATGCTACATCCATCAACCAACAACTATAAATACAAAAAAAAAGGGGGACAGAATGGGTTGTATTTTGAGTTTTTTAACGGTTTTTTTAATAATTTAGGGTTGTTGCAAATTAATTTACGGTAATACTCCTCTTAGATAGATGATGTACCTAATACGGGGCGATTTCTGTCACATTATAATGGAAGGAGAAAACTTATTAACGGAATAAAGTTTAGGAGGAATGAATATTACTTTTTAAAATTTAAAGAAAATTTGATGCTACATCCATCAACCAACAACTCTAAATACCCAAAAAAAAAAAGACAGAATGGGTTGTATTTTGAGTTTTTTAACGGTTTTTTTAATAATATAAGATTGATTAATTTACGATAATATACTTCTCATATAGGTCATGTACTTGATACGGAGTGATTTCTGTCACATTGTAATGGAATGAGAAAACTATTAACGGAATAAAATTTAAGGAGAACGGTTGTTATTTTTTAAAATTTAAAAGGTAAAGTGTTAAAATGGTCATAATTTAGGAAGAATTTTTAAAATTAATCTTTTTTTTAATCCACATGTCATACGTTTGCATCGGTTCAAGCACTTGTTCTTCTCTTAAATAAATATATATATAATTTTGAAAAGGAAAGCGACTTTCTATGCTAATCAACCGTCTTTTGACATGCATTTCAGAACAGGGACAAAAATAAAAGTATTCTTTGCCGTGATAAACACGTCTCAAAAAAATGTGGGGTTGAAAAAATAAAATAAAATGAAATAAGCCAACAATACAAGTCTCTAATCCGCTGTATGAAATTTTTCTATGGTCCAAGTATTATCAGTCTCTGCTTGGCATACCTTTCCAAAGAAAAAAGTGTTATTTGTCAAGATAAACCTAACTTATAGTGGTCAAAAAAAAAAAAACCTAACTTAAAGATGATTCGTGATAACACCTAATTAGTAATCCATTCTGATTTGCACATTAGATTATTCTGAAAAGTAATCCATTTTGTTTTGCACATTAGAGAATTTTTAAAAAAAAAAAAAAAAAAAAAAAAAAAAAGAGAAGAAGAAGAAGAAGAAGAAGAAGCTGACTTCAAGCTGCAGCTTTCTGCTTTTGCATTGAGTTGGGCTTTCTATTTGTATTTTCAGTTGGGTTTTAAGAATTGAAAGCCCAGAATCATGAATTAGAGGAATTCACTTTTATTCAAAATTCAAATATACTATTTTTTGAAATATAATTTACACATAAAAACAATAAAAGTAACTATACTATAGATTTAGCCTCAGATACAAAAAAATACTATAACTTTATATATATATATATATAGATTGCCCACAATTCTCCAATAACTTAGTTGACTTACAGTTACAACAGAATACAAATTGGCTCAAAAGACCCCCAACATAGTTCTGAAGCTACCAGCACAAATAACGTACCATTGGGCACAAACACTATTACCCTCAAGCTTCAAACAATAACCACCTTAAAGCCATTTCTCTCTTTTCTGTTTCTTTCTTCTTGTTCTTTCTTTCTCTCTTTTTTTGGGGACTCAGAATAAAGGAATCTAATCATGATTCTAAAGTCAGAATCATTTTTATTTTCCCCAGTAAACCCATCTTCAATCTATATATATATATATTTATATATACACTGTAACACTGAACACCGTTGCAACTTTAACTGAACCGTTGTAACTTTATAATCATTCAACATCAACCAGCTACAGTGGAATCATAATGGGTTAGGGTGAAACGGTAAAAAAAAAAATGAAAATGAAGATTGAAAATTAAAAATTAAAATAAAACATGGTGACGAAATCAACAGAAGAATTATAAGCAAAAAGGAGTGTAAGGAGCATAAAACTGATGATGATGATGATGGTGATGGTGATCATGATTATTATCATCATCATTATCATCATCATGATCATCAATTCCCTCAAACGTGTGGCCATCATCAACCAATAAAATGTATGCAAATTTTTGTGAGGGCCTCTCTTTCAACGGACACATTTTTCACTCTTTCATTCACCCACTTTTTTTTTTTTTTTTTTTTTTTTTGGTCTCTTCTCTCCTCTATCAGGATCTGTGGTTGGAGTTGGAAGAGTGAGATAGGGTCTCCTTGTTACGTTACTTTCAGTCTAACCTGTCCTTTTGCTTCTTTTCCTGTTCTCGAATTTTTTTTCTTCTTTATTTGTAGGTGTTTTTGTATATTTTTAAGAACTTTGTCTGATGTTCTTTTTTTTAAAAAATACTTATGTTTTTTATTTATTAATTGTTGCATTTGTATTAAATTTAGTCAAAAATTAAATCAGATTGAAAAATAATAAAAATCAGGCAGCTGATAAACATGAAACACTGATGTTCCCAAAGAGGAAACATCAGAGAAATTTTCTATTTCTTATTGAAAAGGGTAATTGGTACAGATAGTCTCCAACCTCTTCAGTAGGTGACAGTTTTGTTCATATTCTTTTAATTTTAGCAAAACGACCTCCAACCTCTTTAAATTGGTATAATTAAGACATTTCTGTCAAGATCCGTCTAAATATTAACGGGAGAAAGCACGTGACGCCCCACGTGACCTGTGTTTATAGTGGAAAGACGAAATTGCCCTGAAATTAGTTTAACATGTGAACTACTCTTCAATTATTTTTTTTTTTTTTTTTTTTTGTTGCTGAATAAAATTTACTCTTCATTTATTCGGTTCATCTTCATCAATTTTTGGAATTAATTAGGGGTTCAGAGAAAAAAGGGGTTTTTAAGAGTGAGAAATTAAATGAGTGTCTAATTTGAATGAATCCTTTTCTTCTTACTTTGGACTTTGCTTCAATTGGCGACAATAAAATTTGTTATTAGGTAGAAGATGATTGTTCGGCGCGAAAAAGAAACTCAGCCGCCTATTTAATCAGCATGCACAGATTTATTACATGTTTATTAAAATAACGGGATTATTTTGTGCTTTTTAACTAGACAAAATTCATCCTTGTATTTTTATATAATCACATAGAATGCACTTTTGATGTCAAGGTAAATTTTGTGGTGGGATTTCCCCATAGTTAGGGTCTCACAATATCACTTAAGTTTCGTAACTCGTTTCATTAATTCGTGCAGATGATTCATGAAGATAGGTTGCATGTAATGCATGTACCCATTATTATTTACAATTGGGAGATCATGTAGAATTTCTCTTCATGTCAGATTTAGACAAAATTAGACGTGCCAAAAAAAAAAAAAAAAACATGAAATGAAGTAGGGAGAAATCCTAAAAGTGATAAATTTGATCTTTGATTTTTCTTACATTTAAGAATAGTAAATATAGTGTTTTTCGAAAAGTTTTATTTTTAATGATACTCAATAAAATTGTTGTCTTTAAAATTTCTTTTACATTGAGAAAAAAGTCGTGTAGTTAATTTTGATTAAATATGACATTAGAAGTGAATTTTGTATGATTAAAAGAACTTACAATAAAATTTGTCAAATTTTTTTTTTTAAAAAAAGATTAATTGTATACTAAACACAGCAGGCAGTTTTAATACCATTATAATTTATAGCCTTAATACTTTGGTTGCTGGGTGGGTCATCACTCATCAGGTGGTGGTGGTGGTGTTGGACTAGAAAAGAGAGGGTGAATGATGCAAAAAGTTGTGGACGCCATCCGATGTCACCGAATCCATCACGTGCCTCCACAGTCGACTTTCTCTCTCTCCCCCCGATAAAAATTAAAGGAAAAGTTAAAGGTTACCATAACTGAGAGAGCAGAGCATTTACCAGACTTGCTTTCCTCCATTTTACTGTCCAGTAATTTTCTGGCTTGTTTGCGTTCCTCAATTGGTAGCTTTTTCTCCATTTTACCGTCCAGTAATTTTCTTGTTCGTTTGCTTTCCTGATTTCCCTCCTTATATTACCCGTCAAAAGTTTCAATCAACTAACATATCGTAGGAAACACAGTAGAGTGTGTTAAATTTCTAATAAAATTGTTTTAACAAAGTGTTTGAAAATTTCTTGTTAGTTTTTCTACGTTTCGGGCTTGTTTTTTTGGAGTTTAACTTGAGTATAATTCTTGAATTGAATTTGAGTTATAACTTGAGTTGAATTTGTAACTTGAGTTTGTGTTTGGTTGTGTACATTTGAGATAAGAATCATTTTGAGTTTGTGTTTGAGTGAGCCAAAACTTGAATTTGTATTTATATAGTATTTTAATAAAAACTCAATGCTGATGAAAAATTTTAATATGGTATATGGGTCGAGTTTTATTCGTCTTTTCATTGTTAACACATAGAAAAAAAAATCATCTCAATCAGAATTAAAACGAAAAAATTATAACATTTTTAAGAATAGAAAAAATAATGTTCATTAATTTGAGTTCGAGTTTCTAAACTCAAGTTGAAGGGGAAACTTGAACTCGAGTTTAAACTCAAATTTAAACTTAAAAAAATATGAACTCAAATAAAATTATAACTCGATTTGCCTTTTTTTTTTTTGAGTTTTTCACTCAAAAAAAATAAGCCCTTCATTTTTCATTTTTTCTCATTCTTTGGTTGTTTAGTAAGAGTATTATCATTTTTGGGAAGCCAAATTGCCAGCTACGTTCTACTCATGCAAGTTCATCATGTAAGAATTCATGAATCTGTGTTTCTTTTTTTTTTTTTCTTTTTTCTCTAAAGTCTTCTTCTTCTGACTTTATTTTAGCGTCAGAACTCAGAACAGAGTAACCTTTTGCATACAAAGCCAGCCCCGGATGATTACGCCTGGTCATTATACTTTTTCCCCCTTTTTTTCTTTTCCTCTTTTCAAGAATGTCGAACAGTCATCATCTTTCTACGTAGCTCAACTTGATCATATAACGTTATGTATATTCTCTGTATAATTCCTGAATTCCCTGCATAATTTAAGTACATTTTTCCTCTCCGATGGTCAAGATAGAAAAGAACCAATTTTGCACAATGCAGAGTCAGTGGAATTTTAGGAACAAGATTGACAAACTATCATAAAAATATATATAGTAGATCCAAGAATACCAGGTAAGGCTCTTAACACTTTCCTAGAATATTTGAAGGAGGTTGATTAAACTCCGAATTCGCAACATACAAAAAGTCGTATCCCAAAAATTTACTATGTATTCAAATTTGTTAATAGTTTATGTTATGAACGCATGTACACACACACACACACACACACACATCTTTGGCACGATGAGGCATTCGTTTTCAGTTAATTTTTCTGCAGTTGCATCATAGAAGAACCTACGAGCTTCAAGAACATGCAAATAAAAAGAAAACCACCACTGGCAAAGTGCATTAGAATATGAAGCTTTATTATTCCTTGGGAAGAGGCTTAATAACATTGATACAAAGATGGGTCCACGATAATTAACTTCCTGCTGCTTGCTGAAAACAATGCAGCACAAATAAATGCATAAACATGCGAAAATATAAATAAGTCTGCAGATAAATAGTATACTGAAGGATTCCCGAATAAAATTAAAACTCTGTTCTGAATGAATACATACGACAACAGGAGTTTATATCTCTCTCTTTTTATTAATATTACTACTAATTGGTATCGCATAGCTCAGCCAAAGAGTAAAATGAATGGCAATCGAGCTCTTGTGCCTCTCTCTCTCTCTCTCTCTCTCTCTCTCTCTCTCTCTCTCTCTCTCTGTATTACTCTGCATACCCCTGGTTTTACTCCAATCAGAGCTTGCTGCAACATATATTAAGCTACGATATAAATCAAATGGAGAACAGTGAGTACCCTATAAAGCATGTACCTGCTATATTTTTTCACTTTCAACTCGAGACATCAGAGGGGTTTGAATTATGTGGCTTGAAACTTGCGATCTTTTCAAGAAAGCCGTAGTGCAGAAGAATCTTCATCCATCGTCCAAACAAAGCCAGGCATGTCGAATCTTGGCCCGGCAACAGACCGATAAATGTAGAGCTTCTCAACAGGGCAGCTCTCGGGCCTTGTATCTGGAGGTCCCCTCTCATCAATAACCTCAACGTTTAGCCTGGGCATCTTCTGACCAAGCAGCTTACATGCTCCATAACTCACCATGCAAGAAGACATCCAAAGGGATCGCATTGTCTCCAGCTTTGCAGCATTGGCCAAAAGTGCCTTGTCACCAAATGGGCAGTCCCTGATCTCCAGCTTCCGAAGATTTTCGCAACCAGACAAGACATGGTGAAGCCCCAAATCACTGTCTCCGGCAAAAGCAAGAGACAGCATCTCTAGCTTCTTTGCATAAGTACCAATGTACTCAAAGGCACGATCGGTAAGGAGACCAGAGACAGATAAGCGCCGAAGGTCCTTGCAGTGCTCAACAATAGCTCCAAAACCCGCATCCAGTGGCCCGAGGGTCAGGTAATCAGGAGTTCGTGGCTCAATAATACAGAGTCGAAAGCATGTAAAGTTGGGTCTGTTCCTGGCAATGGTCGTCAAGGCAGCGTTAGACATTTGACGGCAGAAATACAGAACTGAATGAAGCTTTGGACAGCCTCCAGAAACAGAGACAAGGCCCTGTTCTGTCAATGACACGTTTGGTTCTGCCACGAATGGGTCCGATGGAAATACTCTTAGTTCTCGCAAATCCTTGCAAGATGCTGCTAGTGCCTCAAGGCCAACATCTTCAATGTAATCCAAAACCTGTAGTCACGTCCTCAATTAGATAAAGAATGTAGCAGCAAGCAGAAAGTCATCACATCTACGAACATCTAAGAGTCACACCTCAAACAGGATGCTAGTCAATAGATACCATAATTCACAGAAAAATTCAAAAAGAATCATACCCATAGACGCTGCAATTTCGGACAATGGCTAAGAAGCTTGATAAGGTGTGGGCTCTGGATAGCAGCATAACTCAAGTTTAATGATGTCAGCCCAGGGCAAATAGAGTAAACAGCTGGAAGATAAGCCGGCACTGCTTCCCAAAACCCAGATAGGCTCTTCAATTCCTTGCAGCCTGAAAGAGCTCCTGCTAGGTTCGAGAAGACTTCAGGTCGCAACTCAGCTGAGTAGGCTCCTGTGCCTAACTCAACTAGCTGAGGTGCTTGCCGAAGTAGGTTGGCTAGCTTCTCAATAGGTACAGTCCGGTTAAGCCGCAAACTCCTCAAGTTGGGACACCTACCCACGAGGCGTTCCAAGGCAGTGAAACTCATCTCAGACCCTAAGCAGGAAATGTCAAGGGAAACTAGTGAGGTGTAAGTATCAGGAAAATGGCTGAGCCAGTGGCCACTCAGATCATCCACATCACTCTCCCGCAAGTCTAGCTCTCGCAAATTCCTGCATTGGCAAACCGCAGACCCATTGAAGAAAGGCAAGAGGCATTTTACATTGCTCAGCACAACAGTTTACGAACAAAACTAGAAGTAGAAAAGGAAAAGAGCATAAATAATAGATTATATATCAAATGTAATTGCAGGGCTGCGTCATTGCCAACAATGAGACGTGTGTGCGTAACTTATTTGGCACCTTTATTTGAAAAAAAAAATATCACACAAAAAGGAAAATTTACAAAGTAAGAATCTGAAGCCCTCACTCCTCAAATAGACTAAGGTCTCGTTCATTTTATCGATTCGAGTTTTCAGTTTTAAGTTTCTACAATTAAAAGCTAAATGTCACATGTAACTTTTTCTACTACAATTAAAAACTCTCAGAAAATATATCGTCTCAACTTGAATTAAAAACTCAAATCCGCGAAGCGAGACCTAAAACTTTTACTTAGGGCAAAAATACATACATATATATATATATATATACACAAATAAAGAAAAAACAAAAGGTACAAAAAAGAGAATCCCGTGAAAATTGAAAGAAACCCACACTATCCAAAAGAGCAACTATCATAAGACTGAAAGCAACCTCAGGTCAGAGACTCAGAATAGACCATAAGAAACAAAGCAGCTAGGGAAAAAAGCAACCAAAACCAAAACGATCTTCACTAGATTTTGCGCAGAGAGATTGGTGCCACAAACACAACTTACAGAGGCCGACCTCCATTGCTTCCAAATGTAGAGGCCAAAACCATTTGAACTACAGACAATGGCATAGAATTAAAGTTTCTCCGGAAGAGCATAGGCTAGTCTAAGAGGGAAAGTGAGACGTTACATAGAAGAAAACTCATTTGGCTTTTGAAAAACCTAAACATAAACTTAAAACCGAAGCACATCAGATCTCTAACGCGTTCACCGTCGTAACTAACTCAAAACACCATAACATCTATAAATTAGGTGAGAAAACGCTGAAAATTTGAACAGATATAGAATGGCTTCTTACTGTCAGAAAACCCATTAAAAAGCCTCCAATCTATCGCTCTATAGCTCAACTACAAGGTGAGGTTCAAGAAAGCTCACTCATTTCACCAAACCAAACGAAGGACAAAAATATCACATAGAAAAAGATCGACTTTGACACACTCCCTCACTTGAACTTTCTCCGTTACCAAAACAGACCCCGAGAGACTAATAAAAAATGAAAAGAACATAACTTTCCATTTACTAAATTAATAAAATCTAATTCAAGGCCCGAACTTTCCTCTTCTTTCCGCCATTTTCCAACCAAGCCCAAAACGGGAAACAAATCCAAATCGAAACTGAGAACGCAGTACAAAGCAAAACAAACCTGCAATTGGCCGCAATGGCGGCGAGGCCGTCGGTGCTGAAACCCTCGCAGGAGGAGAGCACCAAGGCCTTGAAGTTCTTGAAGGACTTGGCTATTAGCTCCAAGCTCTCGTCCGTGACGACCATCCTCTTGAGCCTGATCTCCTCAAGCCAGGGGTAGGCCATGGCCATGGCGGAGATCCAAGGGTCGACATAGCCACCCCAGCCCTCCGGCACCAGATTGAAGTCGGCGAAGTGCGGCTTCCCCTTCAGCTCGATGGATCTCACATCCGGGAACCTCCTGATCACCATTCTAGGGCTCACAGCGTAGCAGTTGCCGACAAAGATCCTCCTCCGGCACCACCGCTCGATCTCGTACCACGACTTGCACACCATCGAGATCGAGTTCCGATCGGCGTCCGACTGTATGAACGAGAACACGTGCTCCAGCACCTCCTCGGGAAACGAGCTCGCCATTCTCAGCATTACCGCCACCACTTCCAGAGTCTTCTCCCGAAACTCTTCCGAAGACTTTCCCCCTCTCTCTCACACTTCCTGAGCTCTCGATTTCGCAGAGTTCGCAAGAAAAAGACGCCGTTCGCGGAGCGCGTGCTGTTTTTCTTTCAGATTTGAGCTCTTGGTTAGATCTGAGACTCCATTGACGAGCTTATACTTGCAGAGAGCGGAGAGAGAGAGAGTAAAAAATAGGATAGAAAGAAAAGAATAGAGAGAGAGAGGATAAGGATTTTTATGTTGCGAAGGGGGTGGGGTTAAAATCTAACCATGGTTAAAAAGGTGTGGTGGGGTTTACGCTAGTAACGATGATCAACCGTTATGATCGTCACACGTGGGTCACAGTTAAACGTGAACCGTTCGATCTGGTGTGAGGGTGGGGTGATCTTATCCGCTGGTCGACGAAGAGGAGCCGCATAAAACGGGTGTACGTAAGGGCGTGGAGCCACCTGGGGTGGTGATATTTTGAGTGTGTTTATATCGTTTCGTGAGGTTTTTAGGAGAAGACGAGATGACGCGATATGAGATTAGAAAGTTAAAATGGGAGATAATAAAATGTTATAATGTGTACCGAAGGGGTGTGGAGGGGGAATCTCATGATTCGCGTTGCACGGCTGGATCTGAGGGAGAGAAGGGATATTGCGGGGACCACACAAGGGGTGGTGAGAGAATATAAAAGTTTTTAAATAATAGGGAATGATTTGATGTGAAGTCCGGTTATCATGACATCATGGCCGTCCAATCATGTATACTGGTTCATTCCTGGTGTTACTCTTATCAAATCTTAAAAAAAATTTCCAAAAAACAAAAACAAGAAGAAAGAAAAAGAAATTTCAAGAAATAATTAGGAGGATTAAAAATATGGTACACTTATCAATTTAATGACATGTAGGTCACGTTTATTTTATTAATTTGAGTTTTGTTATAGTATAAAATTCTTAAAATAATTACATATAACTTTTTTACTACAGTAAAAAATTTTCACATAAAATCACATCTTAATTAAAATAAAAAACTCGAATCAACAAACTAAACCAGTTATTACCTATTTACCCAACGGCTTAGATCTATTTCATAATTGGTTATATTATTTACCATAACTGAGATACGTATGTTGATGCCAAAAAGTTTTCTCAATTAATGAGATATGTATGTAACTATTTATATGTATTTTTCTTTTGAAAACTATTTATGTTGACCTTGCTTAAATGCCAAAAAAGGGTCTTGAGGAAAGAAAAATGCCAAAAAAGAGAGAATATAGTTTGCATACAGATTACAAGCTGTTTATCCAAATAGTGATTTTTTTTTTCTCTTTACCTTTTTTTTTTCTTTTCTTTATGTACTAATTGACAAGGTTCCAACAGACTTCCTATTGTCGAGTTCTATTCTAACCTCACTTTGAATAACTTCGTGATAAAGTTTAGTCATTTTGATTGGTATATGATTGTGTATAAAAAGCCAGTTGTTTCTTCCACTTACTATGAATGCCCTTATTTCATAATGTTTGATAGGGCTGTAAGAAATCACCTTGAATCCGACGAACCTGATCGAGCCGAGCCGACTCTACTCAAAAATTTTGGGTTTCTAATTTTTTATTTAATTTTTAATTTTAATTATGTCTAACCCGCACTGCGTAGGTAGGGGCGCGGGGTGAGATTACATGAACCTGAGGTAACCCTACCCAGCCAAACATGTTCAAAGTAGGTAAAACAAATGTCCAACACTTCAAATTCTTACTTTCATAAGTTTATGGACTTTATGCTTTTAAACTGTTAACTCATTTATGTTTTGGATTCACGGTTTGTGTAAAAAATGCTTGTATGTCATAGTTGTTGAATGAGGATATTCTTTATTTATATTTGAAGTGTTTGATTTCAAAGTGAGTGTTTTAATTGTTCACATTGCATTTAGACCCCCTCTTGAAGGAAAGACATGTTCTGTTTGATAATGATTTCTTCTGTAACAAGCATAGATTAATTGACTAAAAATTGATTAAAATTGATGAAGTCATAGATTAAAATTGATTTTCACTAACCCGAGTAATCCGATCCTACCTGAGGTCACCCGAAAAATTACGGGTTTGTAGACTTAAGAGAGTGTCACGGCTTAAAATTTTTTTAACCCGCACTGGTCGGGTAGGCTCAATTTTTTGACTCAACTCTACCCTACACGCCGATTTACTCCCCTAATGTTTGACATGCTCTTAACTAACATAAACAACTTTGTCAATTTTGGCCAAATTGGACAATTTTGCAAATTTGGCCAAAACATCGTACATATTTTTAAAAAAAAAAAAATTTGTCTTTTCATCGACCAAGTAATTGAAATCCAAAGCAAATCAAAAATGCGAATTTTTTCTTTAAAATAAATAAAAGAAAGTTTATTTAACAATTGGCTGATGGGCACCTGAGAAGTCCAACATGAATATAATAATAACACCAAAATAATATAGTAATAATCGTAATAATAACCATACTTATTAACCCAATTGAATGGTCATTATGGGGGTTGAGGAAATCGTTCAAAAAGTACAAACAACTTACAACTGCACGTTGCATCCTAATCAAGACCGTCAGATGAGTTTTCCTTTTTCACAGTGTACGGACCCAAATGGGTGGTTCTAGCAGGAATTTTAATGTACACGTACTACCCCCCCCCTAAAAAGCCCGCGTAAATAGTAAATTTGGGTTTCTGAAAATGGCAAAAAGGAAAAGGGCCAAAAGTACTAAAATACCCCGCCTTGGGTTGGTTTAGGTAGGGACAAAGGAAGGGGTACAATAGTCAGTCAATGAAAAGGACATTGTATTATGGGGTTCCACTGGTTCAGCATGGAGTCCATGGACCTGTCCCTTTTGATGTCCAAAAGCTGAGAAGTTTAGAAGATCCAACGGCTCATATTCATCTCTCGTAAAGCGGACATCTTGACCATTGGTCTGGTAGGGGCGTCCTTATCGATGGGCAAGAAGAGCAACAATTTGGAGCTTGTCTTTACTCGTTCCCTTTTTTTTTTCCGTCTAAAACCTTTGTAAACGAAAATAATATTTAAAAAAATAATCAAAAAAGTGTTTTGTAGATTATAGAGATGTTAAACGCTCAGAAACTTAGGTCTCAATCGGTTAATTAATTAATTGATTAATTAAGTTTTATTTTGTGATTTGTTAATAGCCAGCTGAGTTGGCCTGCACGTAGGGTTAATTGTTTTATTAGTGTGAAATCGTGATTAATATTTAAAAAAATCGTTGATTAGTTAAAATAATATAGGATTTTATGATCAAGCCCACGCACGGTTCTCCGGGAATCTCTCTTCCCCTCGAGTGGAACGGCTTAGACTTTACTGTACACATAAATTAATAATGCAACATATTTGATTTTTTCTATAAAAAAAAAAAAAAGAATTCCCAGCAAAGAAAATGAAAATAAAAACAAATGATAGGAAAACGTAATCTTTGCCTTATTTAATGCTGATGTGTGATTTAATAATATCCAAAGCTCATAATTAATCGAAAAGAGGTGGGCAAAACTTAGTAGAAGAGCTTAACAATTTTTTTTTCTTTAGTGAAAGTATATTAGGTGCCTTTGAAATTCATTCTAAAATAATTTTATTTTTTATATGAAAAATAAAGTGAAAACATATTCAATCTCAGACAAAAATTATTTTTAAAAATACATTTGGTAGTTTTATCAAGAGATTATTTTCAGTATGAATAACTCATTAATATCTCTCTCTCTTTCTCTCTGCTCGAGAGAGGAGAAAACGAAAACAAAAAATAAAAAATGACTAAAAGTCATTTTTCATTTTTCTCTCATTTTATACTAAACTAAAAAATCGTTTTCATTTATGTTTTCTGTCTTTATTACGTCAAACGCCGCTTTAACAACGTTTTTATTTTTTTTTCTCGAAAAACGTAAAAAATAAAAACGGAATCAATTTTAAACACGGCCATTATTTTCTCCTTTATCAAATTTTATTTTCAAAAGCAGGCCGGTTACATAAATTTATTATATTTTAAAAAAAAACACAAGTTAAAAACAGTCTCCAAAACAATGTCAAGCGAACCCATATGCTATGTTTTGCAACTCGAGTCTTATTAAGTATTGGAGGAAGATGAAATAAAAGGGTTAGTTAAACCATCATATGTCCACTTATACTATGAAAATATCCTTTAAAATCACATACGTAAGGGAGTCAGAAACAATAACATAAATACGTATTAATTGAGGCTAACAAGGTTCGAAGAAATAGCAAAGCTGGATGGTCTTGATGGTAACAGAAGCCCAAAGGGCAACATCTCAGGGAGATTGACGTTGACAAGTCCTAAAATATTGGTTTCGATCACTTTAATGCATTTTAAAGCCATGACGCCACATTACTATTTTGCCAAATAAATTGAATATTTAAAGCATATATACATATAACACTCCACGTGATCGAAAGCTAAGTTTTTTTTTTTTTATGTTATTAATGATACAAATACAATACCCTTCTTATCATTACTGGAAGACTCTATTAAAAAATAAAAAAATAAAACTAATTGTGCACTTTGCTTCCAGAGCTTGAAGCCAGTGTCTCTTGTGTCTCATGTGCAACACCCAAAAAAAAAAAAAAAAAAGGGGGGAGAGAGGTTCAATTAAACTTTTATTCTTTGAGTGATACAAGAAACAACGCATAAAATTATTTAAATAATAATGATATTTTCTTTTATACTAAGCTTCTGCAAAAATTGAGGCAAAGAGGATTATTAAATCTATCTTCTTTCGTGAAGAAAATCCATTTGATTGGCCCCACTAATGGGGAATCTGAACAAATATTGATTATAATTTAAAGATTATATGTCATTGTTATATAAACATCACCAGATCACTATTTGAAGATTAGCCTTTTTTTGTTTTTCGGGGGGGAAAAAAAAAAAAAAAAGAGGAGCAGTTGAAGATTGCGAAATTTCTATGCAAGTTAAAAAGCTTCAGGCAAATTAGTCTTAATGTCCAGCTGGATCGGTCTTTACACATGTAACGTTTTAAAAAAAAAAAAATGATGCGTAATACAGTGTTTATTTTTACGATGATAATTTTAAAAATAAGTAACAATAAAAAATTCATTTATTCTGTAACGTTGAAGCTCGGAAAGAGAAGGCTAGAGAATGGTCTTCAAGAGCATAGGGCGTTGGGTTGTTTAGGATCAAGAAGGGGGCTGCGTGGAAGGCAGACTGGATCCAAAGGGAAGGATTTAAGGTGACAAACAAATGAATTGAAACAACGGGATAAATGGTACAGAGGCAACGGAGAAAGAAACCTAACGGTGGTGAGTTTCGACGACACGGCTAAGGCCGGGTGTGGCGGCGGGAGTGGAGGTTTTGGTGGCAATTTCGGCGGTGGTAGAATTTTAGTACTGAAAGCTTAAGAGGCCGTGGAAAGATCACTTTTTTGCTATATTCCAATTAAAATTTTAACCGTCAAATTTTTATTATATTTTACTATTTTAATGTGATTTTTATCAAATATAATATTTAAAAACATACACTATCATCCCTACTAAAGAAATTAGAAAGCTCTATTTTTTCAAAACCAAACAACAGAAGTGACCATCTAATTTTGAAGTAAAATAAATGACTAATTCTACTTCAAACAGTGCAACAATTTTTTTTTTCCCATGCCCTTAGCCGCATTTAGACCGTCGTCAATACGAAACGAACGACTAAAATTGTCGCATAGGATCCCCTCAAAGAGGGATAAAAATGTTACGTAGGACTGAATGCAGTCCCAAACTTTTATGGCCACAAAAGTTCTTATAATCAATCATCATCAAGTATGAAAATGTTTAGAGTTAATCAATATTACTGGTGTATTTGAATTTTATGGTCAGTAATTTGTTTATCTTAATTTTAATATCTCTAACTTTAACCTTTTGAATTTTAAATAAATCCAACTTAACCCCTTATGTTAATATTTCTATTAAAATTAGACGGAAAAAAATAAAGTAGTGCGATCACGTGGTCAACTTTCTGTTTTGAGTTTTCGTTAAAACAAATGAAAAAAGACTACATGACCATATATAACCTCATTTTTTTCCGTCTGATTTTAACCAAAAAAATCTAATAAAAATATTAAGTGGGTCTAAATCAAAATTCAAAGGATAAATTGAAGCTTTTAAAATTTAAAAGGTAATATGGAAGTGACTCCAAAAATTGAGGGCACAAGTGAAATTAACCCCAACATTTAAGCACACAGTTTAAAAAAATTAAAGTTATCCAATAAAT
The DNA here is from genome assembly GCF_000414095.1 of Morus notabilis. Classification (NCBI taxonomy): domain Eukaryota; kingdom Viridiplantae; phylum Streptophyta; class Magnoliopsida; order Rosales; family Moraceae; genus Morus; species Morus notabilis. Next base: position 493,547 of record NW_010368055.1, on the reverse strand, counting down.
TTTAGTGCAATAAAAAAGGCTAGAATAGTCAAAAGCAAAACTTTGGAAAAACGGGTCTCCTGCCATTAGGCTACAATGACACACACAAAATTTTGTGTATATGCACTTGATCTAATAATTGCTCAGACCCATGTTTCATTTGAATGGGTTGGGAAGCAAATGGATACATTTGAAAAGTTCCTTGTAACAAAATTATACACGTCAGATCTATTATGAACCAAAAATACTTTTATTTTCTAGAAAATTTAAAGTTGACTTAAAATTAAAATTCCATCAACCTTAGTGCATGCATTTTGTTTGATGAAGGGCCAAAAATTGAGTCCAATTTATAATTATCCATACGAATATAGTTATAAATACATGTATTTTGTGATTGTGCGAAAAAGATAGAATAGTCAATAGTTGACGTAACTTCTTTATAACATGCATGCATTATTTTATATCATACGAGACACAAAATGTGAGTACGTTTTAACATTGCTACTAATAAAAACATAACAACTCAGCTCGTGTATAGTTTCGTTTATTTTACTAATTTGAGTTTTTAATTTTAAGCTTTTACCGTTAAAAATTATTAAAAAATATCACATTTAATTTTTACTATTACATCTCAACTTAAATTAAAAATTTGAATCGGTGAAACAAATGAAACCACTCGACTTTTAATAAAGCTGCCTAAGCATAAACAGCTATTATTTTCTGCATATTTCTTTTAGTCATTTTCTTCATGTCTTTTCCTGTCAACGTGAAAGAAACAAAACCTAATCGGCAATCACCGCCCCCGTCCAAAGGCGACTTTTAAGACTCCTTGAGGTATCCAAATCTAATACATAACAGAAAGAAAACAACTCAAATCTGAGGATAATGTTATGGGTGCCAATTATTACTTATCGAGTATATTTCACTTAATCAATTGTTTTATATTATCATTTGGAGTCCAAATTTTAATAGGGGCCCACGTTTTTGTGGAAAACAATACAGTTTACTAATTGTAATTGGACATTAGTGCACAAAAAAAAAAGTATTATAAGTGGGAATGATGTGATAAAGTAATAATACAATTTAAAACAATCAAATCAAATTTAGATACAATTATTAATTATTAAATCAAATCAGAAAAATGTCTAATTAAATAATATATTATAAGTTAACAAAAAATGACAAGGATTTAACAGTAAAAAAATGTTCAAAAAAAAAAATTTGTCCCTTTTTTCATACCCTACATAAGAATCCTTCAATTGTTATTGAATTTAAACCTATCAAAAAAGCACACATATAAATAAACAAGTATTTGATAACTGTGTAATTTCTTTGAAAAGTTGGCGCAATACAAGAGGACCATTTCCTTCTCTTTGCTTAAGAAAAATTCTATTTGGCATCGAATAGAGGTTGGGTCCTATAAAAAAACATAGAAAAAATTGGTTAACTCACTTTTAAAAGTGTATGGATTGGATTTTAATCCTTTTTTCTTGATTAATACTTTTTGTTAATTAATTATTTGATTACAAAAATGTATTAATTAAGAATAAAAAGTAAAAAATCAAGAATCATATACTTTTAAGAGATACTTATCAAGATTTTTCTATAACATAAGACCTACAAATTGGCTTTTGGCTAATTCTGACCCAAATATAGCCTGAGTAAGTGTGTAGTAACCCTTCCAAAAAAAAGAGACAAATACTTCTCAAAGTACAGGAGTATATTTTTATCTCTTAATCTTAATTAATATCTTTTTTAATTAAATAATTATATTAATTAAAAATAAAAAAAATAGAACTTTGGATTATACATTTTAAGAATAATACTTTGTTCATTTTATCGATTCGTGTTTTTAATTTTAGGTTTCTACAGTTAAAAATTTTTAAAAAATGTTACATCTAATTTTTTCTGCTATAAAGAAAAACTCTCAGAAAATGTCACATCTCAACTCGAATTGAAAACTCAAATACATAAAATCTCCGTTTATTTTACCAATTCGAGTTTTACTACAGTAAAAAGCTTTCAAAAACAGTCATATATAACTTTTTTACTATAGTAAAAAACTCTTATATAAAGTTACATCTCAACTCAAATTAAAAACTCAAATCAACGAACAAATTATGCCTCATTTATTTTACCGATTCGAGTTTTAAGTTTATACAGTAAAAAGCTCTAAAAAAATGTCACATTTAACTTATTCTGCTACAATAAAAAATTCTCAAAAAATATTACATTTCAACTCAAATTAAAAACCCAAATTCACAAAATAAACGAGGCCTAAATAAACTAACAGTAAACGAGGCCAAAGTTTCAGCAATTTTCTCCGCCTTTTTGATGAGCAAAATTTTCTAACTTGTAAGGTAGCCCCAATATATAGAGGAAAGTCAAGGTCAAGCAAGGGCTATGAATGAGGCCCAAGAGTTGTGGGGGGGGGCCCTCTAAGCGTAGGGCAGGAAACAAGAACTGGCTGGAGCAATAGAGGGTGGCCAAAGTCTGCTTGCCCTAGTACCGGCCTGCACTGTCCAATCAAACTTGTGTGAGTGACACTTCCTTTTCCTTTTTACCCTTTTATTTTTTATTTTTTTATTTTTTTAATTGTTTTTTAAGTTTCTCTCTCTTCCTGGGCGTGAGCTTTATCTTTTGTACAATGTCGTTTTGACGCAAGGGAAATAGGAAAAAGAGAGAAAAAGAAGCTTTTGCGAAAGTCACAGTTGTGATATGATTATCACCGACAATAACTTATCCTCACCTTTTCTTGGGTAATAGTACTTGCGTGTCGTTATATCATTTGCTTACTCGCTCCACCTTAATCCAAATAGTTGACTGTGATTTGTCGCCGTTTTATCACCATCATTTAAACGTGTTATCAGAATAAAACAAAAAACAAAAAGAAAAGGTCATTTCCTCTTTCTTTCTTTGTTTTTTTTTTTTTTTTTTGAGTTTTTCATTTTCTTTGTCCCCTCTTACGTTATTTTGGGTATTTTTACAATAAGGTCTCCTAAAGCTAATTTTTATTTTTAATTAAAATCACATCAAATATAAGACATTATTGAGAACCGCTGATATTCTTTTATCATGATCTATCCTTTTTTTTTTCCCCTTTTCCTTGAAGCTCTTTTACTAATGGTTACAAAGGCTGTCCTAATTTTGTTTGGCTTATCAAGTGTGATTTAACGTGGCAAAAATGGGTATAATTGTGGCATGAGCGGCGTCAAAAATGATGGGCAGATCATAATAACCAAAATCGTAATAATAATAAATTAAGATTCATGAAATGACGTAAAACACCATACAGATTAATCAATTAAGCAAAGACAATAAAGTATTAACCAAATAAACCTATAAAAACACTAATCAAACACCTCAGTCCTTCAGTGGCGTTGGAGGTTATCCCAACTACAATCCATGATTGATTCAAGTACGGCGATTTGAGCTGACATGGCACCATAAATTAAAGAGAACTGGACGTACCGCGTATCATGATTATGTGTAATTTTGATTCAATATTTAATGACATACAAATTATGAAAGAGAAATATAATTATAAAAAAAATAGCATATGCAAACTTAAATTCTCATTAAATGAGTGTATCACGTAAATATTATGACGTAGTACATTCGGTTTATTAAATAATTATTCTAAATTTGAGTATAAATGATTTGGGGTAGAGATTCGAACTTTAAATCGGGCCCGTTTAGTTCGCTGATTTGAGTTGAGATGCAATTTTATGTGAAAATTTTTTATTGTAACAAAAAAATTAGATGTGACTGTTTTTTAAAGCTTTTTACTGTAGCAAAACTTGAATCGGTAAAATAAACGGGGCCTTAAACTTCAACGTTAAAGATAAATGTAAATTAACCGTTATATTAAGCATGCAATCACACGGGTGCTGTTGATACTCGAGACTATTTTAATTGCAAAGATCATTATATATCAACATTATATTTGTGATTTATGAAAATAATATATTGGATATAACGCTATTATATTCTATGCTTCAAATCCGCTGTATAATACATAATATTATTTCATGTGTTTATTCTACTTTGTAGTTTTGTAACTTATGATAAACTTTAAATTTTTAAATATATTAAAATGACATTGTTAAATGGAAAGATCAACTCACTAATAATTAACATATAGCACCAAATGTCGTGGTGCCAAATTACTTTTAAATAAAATAAAATGACAAAACTGATAGCAGAATAGAAAAATCTAGAACAACATCAAATGCACCTAGTAATAAGAAAGAACCCGGATAGCAGTTCCAAGGTTCAACAACAACATTTATTAAAACACTCAAAATTAAATTTTTATAATACACAAACACACACACACACGAAAGAGAGAGAATATGGCATTATACTTTGATTGCCGCAAATTGCAATCGACCCCAGAGAACTATACCAGGGAAATGTCGAAACAAGAAAGGAAAAAAACCACAGAAATTGAACAGAAAATGATTTCTAATAGAATTGGAAAATTGGATTGGAGAAATGGATGACAACAAAACAATTTCTCTCTCTTATTCACTCGTAAAGATGAATTTCTTCTTCTTCACACTTGAATATCCACACATATAATTCCACTTATGATTATAAAAAATAATAATAATTGGTTATGTTCGGGACTTCAGAAAAAGAGGGAGAAATTGTATAGTTAGAGCTGGCAAAAAAATTTCATTATGTAGTTAAAAAGAAAAAATGCAAACGGGACGGGATGCGGTTCGACCCGCACCTCCGCCCCCAACCACTATTTAACAGGTCTTGACCTACACCGCCCTGCAAACTATTTATTACGGGTCACCATTGACATCCTTAATACAAGCACGTGGAAACCCGCGTCAAAATTGATAGGCAGCTTTATAAACAAAACCAAACACTTGATTGGATTAATTAGCGACGTATTATTGTGATTCATCCGAAAAAAGACAAACTTGAAAATAGACCAAAAGTGGCTAACAACCCTCGATTACAATCCATCATATTAATATGCATAACAACTATACATTATATTTATGTACATTTCTATTTGTAACTTTTTCTGGGTGTTTTGCAAACAGTCAAAGATTAGGAGACCCTAGAGTTCCCACAATATTGTCTAAGGGCCCGTTCACTTCGTTGATTTGAGTTTATAATTCAAGTTGAGATGTAATTTTATGTGAGAGCTTTTTACTGTAATAAAAAAGTTAGAAGTGATTGTTTCTGGGAGCTTTTTACTGTAACAAAACTCAAATTCTAAACTCGAATTAGTGAAGTGAACGAGGCCTAGCCTTACTAGAGAGAATGAAGCCTAAAGGGAAAGGAATTTCTAAGTACTATTCGATTTGAAATTTCGTACCAAAACTCGAACAAGCATTGATCATTTGGTGAATGCAAGGTAGACTTTTTATAAGGTTAGAATAATTTTATATATATATATATATATATATATATATAAAGGTTTAGCTGTACTAGTAGTATAGTACTCTACCGGACCCCAACCTGGTGTGTGTCAAGCAACGAGTAAATCATGTAATGTACATGTTAATAAAAAAAATGCTATGGAGCGTACACCCTCGTAGATGGTAAAATCAAAGTGGAATGTTCACAGTTAAAAAATCATGTCAAGATAAAAGAATTAGATGCAAATCTTACAGAAATCTATAGCTTCAGTTCTACACTATTTGCTAGTCATTAGGTTTCTTTTAGCTCTTACAAAAAATGTTCTTTCATAGTACCAGACATCTCCTTTTATTATTATTAGTATGATATGTTTTGAATATTAAATTACATCAAAATCATTTTATATAAGAAAATGTACATTTAACAAAAACTTAATAAAAAAAAAATGAATAGCGCAATAATGAAGAAATTCGGCGCTCTCCTGCAAAAATATTTTTCTTAAGTTTTATTTGGAACTTTTTATTAGCGTTACTTTATCAACAGTGCACGTGTCTAAATATTCAAATTCAAGTAAGAAAAGAATTACGGCTAAAAACAGGACTCTATCAATAGCGTTTTTTCCATACCAAATTGTGGAACTCTCAATTTTCTTCATGAAACTTCTCGCTACCGCATCACCAAAAATAAAGTCACGTGGAGATAAATGAGAAGAAGAAGCACGTGCTCGTGCTTCTCGTGCGTGACTTTTTGAAGCCTTTGATTGTGAAACAGTTAAGCCGATGAACAACTTACAATCTCATTAAATGCACCAAATCTAAAAGAAACGCTCAATATATAATTGCAAGAGTTGAAATGAATCATCATCCAAGCTTGAGGAGGCCAAAACTTGGACCAAAATCCAAATCCATGTTAATAATAATATAATTTACTTTGTTAAAATTTACGAAAAAAGAAAGTGATTTTTTTTTTGTTTGTTTGTTTGGAATTCTACTTCCGATCTTGATCCGCAACATGTGATTTTATTACCCAGAAAAGGTGGACGCACCATGCTCCATGAGCCGCCTTTATGAGAACCTTTTTTCACAAGTTTGTCTACTAAATGACAAATCAAGATTCGGCATGCCTCCATCTGATTTTCTAAATTATTATTATTCTTAGCTATCATATATATATGATATAGATTTTTTTTTGTGTTTGGTTGTGACAAACTCATTGACCCTTTTTTTTTTTTTTTTTTTTTTTTTTTTTTAAATTAACGTTAAAGTACATCTTGATCTAGCCATTAGTCAAGCTTTTCTTCTAGTGGTAGATTATCATATATAGAGTCGTGTCTCATATGATATTCATATCTGTCCTACAATAACATCTTATGATTGAGTTAATTAAGATTTATTGTAATAAACAACTTTGGAAGATAGATGGTGTTAGAATTAATATAGTTGACCAATTTGAATCATACCCTTTCTTGTTTGATCATTTAAGTACTTTCTTTCTTTTCTTTTTGTAATTTCTCGGGTCCTTTTTAAAGTAATGTATTCTCATCATGATTGTAATTTTTTAATCGTTGAATTTAATTAAAATCATATTAAAATAAAAAAAAATATGTATAACATACAGTTTATAATACAAGTCTAATAAATGAGAACATAGAACTACTAATAATTTAATTTCTTTTTTTCAAACAGAAATCTCTCTTCTTTTTTTTTTTTTTTTTTTTTTCACTTAACCTTAATGTCTTTATGCAAAACAAACTTCCTTTTTTTCTTGGTATAAACATTAAAAAAGACTTGATTTTTTTTCCCTATGGTTCTAAAATCTTAACAATACACACACATAAATGGAAATTGAATGATCCTCTCCCCCTCAAGCAAGAGTGTGGAGTGCGACAAAGTGTTAATGGGCAACATCATTTGCTATTGCTATAATGATAAGTCCCGAGGGACCACTAGTGGGTAAACCCTCACACCAAGATGTTATGTAGCTTTGAGTTATCAATTCCCTCTGTAGTTTTTGAGCTGTTTTTATCAAATGGGCCCCACCCAAGAAACACTTTTTGGTTGAAAATAGCCGTCCGTGGTCCTGATGGTTTTAAACTTTAAACCTTAACCCCCCCACACCACCTCCCTGGTCGATCAATCCGACGGCTCTAGTTCATTTGAATAGTGATAAGCTGATCAATTGTGTGTGAACCAATAAAGGTGGACCACCAATCCAAGGGATTAAAACTGTCCAAAAGTTTGCTACGCCCCTTTTGGGGACCAATTTGTGACATTGATTTCTTAATGTGCCATGCAACAACAGGGCTGACATCAATTTTCTAGGTGGAGGCCCATATATCCATGTACTACTACTACTGCTAGTTCTAATCCTTCTTCTAGCATTTGCTCTGTAATGGAGTAAAAAAGGGTGCTACTAGAGTCGGCTTTTCTCTCAGGAGTTTCCCACTTTTTCTTTGTTCCTTTCATACTACCAAATTTGAAGACAAAGCACTGTGAAACTTTCAAAATTATAACTTATTCAAATACATTGGAGCAAAATACAAATACCCTTTTTGCTCAAATCCTCTTTTTTTTTTTTTTTTTTGTAAATTTTTTTTTTGTTTTTTTAGTTTATTTCCGTTTAGGTCATTGATTGGCCATGCAAATGTGATGTTCTATGCCTAAATCTACCACATTAGGCAGGTGAGCGGTTGTTTGAAAAGTTTGTTCTTAATAATTGTGTGTTTTTCTCAGCAAGAGGAAAAATTGTGTCTCTAGAGATGAGAGGACAATAATTTCCACACAAACATGTGGGTGTTTGAAGATTTAGGTGAAGCCGTGTTTAATTATAAAGTTTTTAGTTGTAAGTGAAATACAGCTACCATACCACCGACACAGGATGATGTACGGATCTCCTATTGTTTAATCTTAAGAATTAATTGGTATCCATTCAACTATAACGAGATTAATCATTAATGCATTGCTATTCGTATTAAAAGTGCGAATCCTAAGAAAGAAAATAAAAAAAGAAAGAAGAAGAAGAAGAAGAAGTTTAAACTGTTTATATAGTATCAAGTGATGTAATTTTGATAAGATTTAAAGTTCAGAAATATGTATCATTTTGATGTAATTTTGATAAGATTTAAAGTTCAGAAATATGTATCATTAATAAGTACTTTTAATGTACAAAGCTCAAAACAAAACAAAAAATACTCTTTCCAATTTGGAATAAATTTCAAGAGAATTCTATATGAATGGCCTTCGGAATTTAATATATCCTGTTTAAATTCTATAAATTTTTGGCCATCTATTATTCCCTCTATATATTGAGCTAAAGGTTGCAAAATTCTTAATAGAATGGCACATAAAAAACGTAACATTTCTTCATTTGGGGCTGACATTTTCATGTATAAATTAGGCTACCCACGACATTTATATTTGGTTCATGGATTAGAATCATGAGATTATAACTATTTTTGATTTACGTTAATTTTTTGTGAGAGAAAACACTGTAACGAATCATGAACCATGATTCAAATCATAATATGAATCCACTTACCAACCGTTCACTTATGCCACTTTCAAATTAACTTTAATATTATACAAATTTAAAAGAGCAAAAATAAAAAAAAATACAACTCAACATGATAAAAAGTATTATTTATGTCACTTCACTAAAAAATAAAAATAATCATTTAATTAATAAAAAATCACTATTTAATTATTTAAAATAACATAAATAATACCTCTCCATAAAACCATGAACTTTTCTCAATTGTAAAACTGCATTCCTCTGTCCATCCCACATTCACCAATACTCATGGCCCACGTGAAAAAGATGTCTCCTCTCTATCAATACGGAATATGGGCTTTTAAATTTTAGAATAATTTTAACAAATGCTCTTTAAAATAGTACGAATTTTTAGATTTCAATATTAGCTTATTAAATTTTATACCTTTATAATAAGTAATTTAACAGATTATTATTGATAATTTGATAAATATTACCAGCGGTGGGCATAATTTGACAGATTACTATCTAAAATTTGATAAATTATTATCGATAATTTGATAAATTATTATCAAAATGATAATTTATCACAATAAAAGTGTAAAACTCCATGAAGATGTGTTTAAGGGTCAGTTTTTACAATTTCTCTAAATTCTATGACCTCAAGGTGGACTGGCCCACTTAATTAGGATAAGAAGTAGATTTTGTAGCTGTATAGGCCCATTATTGTCTTGTATGTATTCTTCTTCGGGTAGATTTAATGTACTCTAACAGTATTTGTCTCTCTATTTTTTAATTATACTAGTTGAGTTATATACTATACACGTAAAAAATAACTTTATAAGATTGATTTTGCGTCAAAACACATGGTTTTCTTAGAAATTAAATCTATTGATTGGAGTAAGAGAAAAAAAATATTGCAACAAATCACATTGAAGAAGAATAACTTATATTAGAGTTTGACAAAAAAAAATTAAATAAAGAAATATTTGAAAATAATTATTTTAATTAAAAGAAAATAAAAAATTAGTATTTCAAAAAAGATATTGTAAGATAAATAACTGTGAAAGAATATTAAGGGAAAAAAAGACAATAGTTAAAAGAAAATAAGAAAAATTTCTTTTTTAAAAGAGGAAATGATAAAAAAAAAGCTGTGTAGGAGTTTTAAGAAAAGTGAAAAATATTAATAAAATAAAATAAAACATTAAGAATAAATAAGAGGCTGACACATTGTTAAAGGAGAGTCAATTTATTTGGCTCTTTTATATGTTTATATATATATATATCGGGCATTAATCTCCTGAGATAAAATGATTAAGATATGGTAAGTTGTGTAGTTCAACATCATATAAAAAATGTTATAGGTGATAGTTTATAACGACAGACATTGTGCCCTAGTGATATGAGTTCTTAGGTGAAGCTCAAAAAATAAAACCGTGTAAGTTTAGGCTAAAGCAGGTAATATCATACAAAGTGAATGTGCGGGTCATTAGGCCCTCAAAATAAGGAGTAATTAAAATAACCATCAATTTATTGAGTCATAAGGGTCAAGATAGAGTAAGTAGTACAATCTTACATCGCTTAAAGAAGAGTATAAGTGATGGTATAAAAAGGATACCGCCTCCTATTGGTATGAGGTATCATTAGGTAAAGCCCAAAAATAAATTCGTACGTGCTCAAGCCCAAAATGAACGATATCATATCAAGTAAAAATACGGGTCATTACATGTATATACAGGTGACGAAAAAAATGTTCATAAATTATGATATCGGTGCATAAATATGTAAAATAATTTGTAATGATACTTTTATACTTTGTTATTTACTCATTGAATAAATTATACAAATTCATAACTATACACATAAAATAAGGTACATTTGAAATAATATTATTTCAATAACCATAAAATAAATAATAATTATTAAATTAAACATATTCTAAATAGAGTGTTTTAAAGTGATTACACAATACTTCCTTCCGTTAATGACATAAATGTATAAATGTGAGTATCTGGTTTAGTCCGCAATGAAATTCATTGTAAATTTGTTTTTATAATATATATAAAGATAATACTACTATTTCCTTAAAAAAAAAAAGAAAGATAATACTAGTATTAGTTGTATTATAATAATGTGGTTGCAAAAATAGTTTATACGTCATTTCGTACATAAATTCATCATAAGGTTTAAAGTTTAAATCTTGAGAGCTAAAAAAAATAATTATAATATGAGAAAGAAAACTAATAATATCATTTAATGCCATTATACAGCTATAAAATGTGGTACATAAAAAAAAACCTACGAAATTCAGTGGAGTGCTTGTTGAAAAGAAATATTAATATATATATTGGAAAAATACGTTGCAAATGATTGAGGAATAAAATCAAAAGGGATCAAAGTAAGCGTGTTCACAAAAGCATGACACACTATAAAATGAGTTCAGTCCAACACACCATGATTGTCAAAACAAATCCAACATGTTTATTAAAGGGTTAAGTCTGTTTAGGCATAAAATACATTAAAGTTACAATATGAATATACCACATTGTTTATCGTATAATTTCTTTTTCCCTTAAATATTTCTACACAGGCCGGGCCTGCCTGGATCTTAGCACTATGAAAGAGGGAAATAGACTAAAATTTGAGATGAATTAAAATTAATAGGTCAATAGTTTATATAAGTTAATAAATATGTCAAATTACTGTTTTCGTCTATAATTTATCTGGTTATGAACCATAACTTGACAAGTTATTGTCCATAATTGTCCATAACTTGTCTGACTATGAATCATAACTTGACAAATTTATTTATAATTTATCTGATTATAAATCATAACTTGACAAGTTATAAACTATTAATTTTTATAACTAAAAATTGACCTATATACTTTTTTTAAATTTTTTATATTAACTTATTTTTTACTATTTCTTTTTTTTTTTATTTGCTGGCCGGTCCACCTCCTTGGGCTGGGCCGGATGGCCCATTTTTACAAAGGTATATGCAAAAAAAAAAAAAAAAATATCTCGTGTAATTTGGACATTTCTGGAAGACCGAAACCCTAGTCGAAGCAAGAGTACGCCGTCAAGACTCCACGCACGTTAGAATTCATAAATTTTTAACAGTGTTGTTCAATCATCACGTCGTCGTTGATGATGAGAAGGGTGATTCAGACGGCTTGTCGTTAAATGTGCCTTAACGCTAATCCGATGATCTATTTGTTATTTTTCTTAATTTCCACTTCCACTATTTTCCTTTTTCTGTTTGGTTGCCTGGAAAAGGCAGGAAAATAAGCTGCCGATGATGACAAATTTTGGACTTGGGAGTGGCGACAACATTTTTTGTGCGCCATGCTAGAGTTTTCTCTGCGTGGGTTGTTTGCCGCAACGAAGAATGTGCCAAAATGCTAATCTGAGGCATCTTCTGTAACGATTTTTTACACATGGGAATGAATTAGAAAGCTTTTTCTTTTTTCTTCCCTTTATTCTGGGTTTATACTGTTTGATTTGGCTGATTAGTTGCTCTATTTTTTTTTTTTTTTGGGTAAAGGGTCTTCATTTAAACAGACTACAATATAGATTATAATTTATGTTCAATCATACCTTTATCTCTCTCTCTCTCTCTCTCTCTCTCTATATATATATATATATATATATATATCTCTCTCTCTCTCTCTCTTTTAATATGATCTTAAATTAAACGAGTGTTCTATCAAAGTTAGAGCCTCTGGGGCTTTGGATTTTGGTGCATATCTTATTAATGCTTTAGTTTTCCAAAATGTTATTTTCTTATTTTAACAATTACATTTCATTGTGTTTGTTTGACGCGGTAAAGTTTCTTTTGCTGTCTTTAGTGCTAATGAATTTCTATTATGATGAAATCTAGAGCAACCATTGCCAGAGCTAGAGCTCTATGAATACAATAACTCAGATTAGTTTCTCAATATAGGAATTTCCAACATCTGTCTCTGAAAAGAAGTTACAACCAAAGCCATTTTTAGTGCTTGCGAGCTAAACCCAAAAGTTGCAACCTAGACCCCACTAACTCCAATTTAATGATTTAGGAAATTTTGAAGTGTTGCTGAGTTTGACTCACTCAATCATGAGCTACTGCTACATGTGCGTACTGATATGTCTTTATTTGAATGTTTGGTTGCGGAGGATGACTTTCTAGTTTGACCATCCGGTTTGTGCGTGAAAATGTTTGCCTTCTCAAGTGTTATATTGAGTTTGAGATGCGTATCGATTTCTTGTAATATAAGTAAATTGTCCGAGTTTCTATATATATTTGCTCTACTTGTTTAGCTAAACTATACACGCTACCTTTGAAATATTTGTTATAGCATTACTAACGAGTCCCAATCTTTCCTTCCCTTGCCCGGGGCGGTGGCCGCAGAAGCTCGGGGGGGTGTTAGTCCGGTGAACTCATTCTGATGGGACCTGGTGGGCCAGGGGGGCCTGGCTGGGGTCCCGGACCAGGGGCGCCGGGATGGGGTCCAGGACTAGGTGGCCCCGGTTGGGGTCCTGGACCTGGGGGTTTTTTTGGAGGTTTTGCTGATGGTTTATGCAATATGATATCTTCCTGGTATGTGTAAATTCTCTGATTAATCCATGCCAGAATGTGTCTAGCCAGCAAATTTCTGTATGAAGTTGGTATTTGCAATGTAATGTATTTGTGAAGTTTAAAAACTCTCTTTATGTGGTTTTGGCAGCTTCTACTGCTTGTGCTGTTGCTGGGTGCTACAGGATTGCTTTGGTGGACCTCGTGGCCCTTATGGTCCTCCTGGTCCTGGTGGACCTCCATTCTGACACCGTTACTTTGACTACAATAAGGCATGCTATGCATATATATATATATATATATATATGTGTTTGTGTGTATGCATGTGTTTGTACTAGTTGTGCTTGATGTTGATCCAATTTCTGTTGAGCAAATGAAGATCATTCATGACAGCACGCGTGATATACGAAATGTTCTTGTGCAGAGCTGTACGTGGATGGCATTGAATTGTTATTTAATGAAATAAGATCTTAAATGGGGTTCTTATGATTTTTCCTTCCTTATCCTTTCTTGCTGTAATCATTTAACAAAAGACAAATAAGCTAAAAATTTGAGGTTTGAAGTCCCTTGTTGAATAGCAGCCTGTTGCGCATGTTTGTAGAACAGGAGACAATGGCAGATGCTAACATCTGGTCTTGCTAAGCCGTCTGAAAATAATGCGAATGTCATTTTGATAAATAACAAATCATACAAAAACTCACATAGCACCATTCACATAAATGGATTTCACTAAGTGGACGTTTAGTTTATAGATTCACAATCATAATTTAAAATTATTTTCGATTTACGTGTTTTTTTAAGAGAAAATATTGTTGCGAGTCATGAATCATGATTTGAATTATGACACGAATCTTCATACTAAACACCCAATAAGTGATTCTATCTAGACAATTTAGTAATTAGAAAACTTTTATAAGCCGTAATGTAACCTATTTGTGATGTTCATGAATGGTTTAAAATATTATAATAATTTTAATCTTCGGACTGTTGGGAATGAGTTTATTTTGCTGATTTGTACAAGTTTTCTAATAAATACTATTACGGATGCATCATAGTACAAGATTATTTGGACTAAAAGACAAACCAGATTGTAGAGCACGATTTAATACATAATAGTCAACAAATTGAAATTCATTTATCAAAAGACTTTTTTTCTTCCATTTGAATTCATCTCGATGGTTCTTTCAGTTGCTTTGATAGGTGCAATTACCGTGGCGCGCATCCTTATGGCTGATTTTTCCGTGGGTTTAGTAGTAATAGCCAAAAGGACGGAAAAAAAAAAAGAGAGAAAAGGCAACATCAATGACGATTTTTTTTTTTAATTTTATTTTCTTAACGTTTTGGTGAAGCATAAATTTTACATCTTAAAATATTAGAATTTCATGTACTTCAGTCATATAATATTTAGACAAATTTGGTGTTTACACGATTACATCTCATCTCAATACAACCTTTAACTCTCTGCTTCCGAATACGTTGAGTCATTTGCGAAGAACTGCATCACTCAAAATCACAAAGGAGAGAACCAACTCTGATGGGGTTCTTGGAATTGAGCGAAAAAAGCTTCAAAACCACACTTAACCATGCCGAACGAATTCAGCACTCCCCCAGATACCAGACTATGCAAAAAGCGGATCTGAAAGAACAATGTTACATTGATGTAAATACAAACTACCGGGTAAGTAGGAATTACGAGGTCAATCATGCTTGTTAAGTCGTTCATTCACAAGCGATCTTAGTGTCAAAGCTGCTGAGGCATATGGCAAACGCCTGAAAAGCCGAGATGGGATACTGATAATCCATGGTGAAGACATCTTTCCCAACTTTTCCAAACTGAAGAATGACATTCTCATGCTCCTGCCCCGCCACGACTCCATTCTCTGGAGAAGCAACCAGCTGAAAATTCTTGACCGAAGCAACTGTCACCCGTCCGTTGAAATTCAGACACCAGCACTGCAGTTGTTCATGCCACCTAGGGGCCTTGTTCCTCAATACAAGCAACCCTTCGTTTTGGCCAGATTGAAGCTCTTGTTGAAAGTTCTCAATACGGGTTGATTTTGACCTGAAGAACGGCAGGGATGGGAAATTATCCAAGCTGCTATGCAGAAATTCAGTCTGCGTTGGTGCTACACCGCCTGGCTCAATGGCACGAGCAGGGATCACATCCATGACGCACTGCATTCTCCTCGGTCCCCTGATTCACACAATGTATTAGTACAGTCTAATGAAAGCAAGTGAAAAAGAATCAACAAATAAACTCCATTATTCTAAGCGAGTTTACAAGAGAGTTTTTCATACCTGGAGCCCAAGACGTTCAACTCATACGAAATATGAGCGACGGGATAGTTTCCAGCAGGAACTCTTGGAGAGACTTGCTTCATATTTACAAGCCTGGTGGAACGACATTTAGTGACTTTGGCTCCACTGTTTGGAGGTTGGGCATCATAGATTGTAAATTTGGTACCTAGAAAGTTTGATCTGCCATAAACGAAATTTGAGATGCTGAATTCAGGCCTAGAATGATCGAGGACTTGACATTGAAATGACTAAGTGGTCTGATAAGTATACCTTAACTTCCCAACATAAGTACTGCTACCTTTAGATACATCATCAGAATTCAAAGAGATGATGTAATCTGTGCAAGTAGGACGTCGACATTTCCGAGCGGCAAGAAGGAATTTTCCATCATCAGTGGAAGCTGGAATTATTAGGGTGGACTTTAGTGCCAAAGGGTCAGAAAGAAACATAACAAAGAAAGGAAGAAAAAGTGCAAACAAAAGCACAATCAAAAAGATATAATCTTTGCATATTGCAAAAAGCAACAAACAATATTGAATCTCACTAAACCAAAATATATTTTGATTGGGGTATAAAGAGTTACCTTGATTTATGCCGAGATAAAGATAATATGTTTGGTTGCTACGGTTGCGCCTTATAAAACATTGAAGGACAGAATCCCTTGGACCAGGCTGCAAAAGGAAAAAAATGGAATATGATTATATATAATGTACATATAGATATATTTATTAGCTGGCGAAAACATACCTAATTCCTATGCTCGTTAAATAGATAGTGCTCAAACTAGGACCATCTCACTAGTAAAGAACTAGGCCCCAATTTTTAGTACCGAAAGCAAAAATATACTAATAACACACGAGATTTATAATGATCCACTTTCAATGTGAGAGCGTCGAGTTCCAGCTGCAACGGAGTTTCACTATGGTGAAGAGGATTATAATAGAAATCACACCATTCATGACTCTCTATGTTTTCCTCTCAAACCCTGATCCCCAAATCGGCCGCCCCTAATGAGTAGAATTAGAACAATAATTAGGCTCCACACACTCGACACATCTTCTATTTTTTTCAAAGTTCATTACTTGATCCTTCAGAACTATCTAAGTGGTCCTAGGGAAGCTAAGTAGTCACTTACTCTATAATCAGATCTCATAAAAGACATTACTCTACATTCCATTTCAAAAGCTAAGAATCAACCATTGTACACATAACTGGCATTGCTAGATCTTCCAATGCAGAAAACTCAAAAGAAATTGATCATTCTTCAATAAACTTCGCCAAAAAAAAAAAACACAAACCCATTTCGCCACTTGGTACAAAACGAAGATCAAGCTAACAAATGAGATCAATTTCCCAACAACAACAACAAAAAGAAACTCCAAAACAAACCTGCTTCAAAGAGATTGGAAACGTCAATTTCCCAGAAACCTCAGGCGACTTGACAATCTCCTTGACGATGTCTCTCCAATTCCTGCAAACCCCAGCACAGGAAACGACATTCTTCCTAGGAGGCCACGTGTCCTCGGACTTCTCGATCCTCATAAGCACATCCCTGAGAAGCTCCGGAGGCATATTAGCCCAACAGCTCTGCCTCATCGCATCATCAACCTTGACCGAACCGCTACTATCTTGGACCACTCTCTGCGACCTCGATCTACCAAACTTCACATCAAACCCTTTCCTTGATATGCTTCCCAACTCTCCTTTCACTCCTTGGATCACACTTTTCAAAGACATACTAATAGTGTCTCTCTTTTCACTTCTCAAAATTCTCTACAATATATATATATATATATATGTGTGTGTGTGTGTGTGTGTGTGTGTACATTACATAACCGAGAAATGGTGAAATACCCACAACAGATCAGCTACGAAAGATGCATTAGATCTATGTGAAAAATGGAAGAGATGTTGGGAAGCCGATTAGAGATAGAAAATGGCGATTCTGTTCATCTGGGTTTCGATGGAATCTAGGAACGGGCTCATGGGGGGGTGGGAGTGTCTTGTCTTGTGTGGTGTGGTGTTTTTGGGGGTCGACCAGACCGGACCAGACCGAGAGAGAGAGAGAGAACAGTGAGGCAGTGATGGGTCCTTTTACCTATGCTCTGCTATGCGTTCTCTTATCCCGTTTTCTTTCTGTCTCAACTCTGACTCTCAACAGATTCAGATAGCTTGTTTCGGATCCGGGTTCGGTTGCTTTTGTCATTATTGATGGCATGTTCTTTTATCTAAAAAAATTTAAAAAAAGATAATTTAATGTTTAATTTTATTTAAGTTCACGTTCTTTTAAGTTTTAACTTTATTTAATTTTACTTAATTTTATTTAAATTATAACTTCAATTTAAGTTATAACTCAAATTTAACTCAAAAATTACACTCAAATTATACTCCAAAAGAACAACCGTGTTTGCATATGGGCCACTACGTCCGCAGGATTGACCCAAAAGATTGGGCCAGGAGGACCTCGTCGGGACGGGTAAAGTATTGAGCCGATGTACCTTGTTGGGCCCAAAAACCGGAGTCATTGGCCCAATATCACTAGTGAAGCTGGTATTTAGGTGCGAATTAGGTTGGATATCACCGGTTTGATGGGAGAGATAGGGACTCAGCTTATTTTACTAATTTGAATTTAAAATTTGAGTTTTATTCCAGTAAAAAAATTCTTAAAAATAGTCACATTTAATTTTTTTTTTATAGTAAAAAATTCTCATATAAAGTCATATCTTAACTCGAATTAAAAACTCGAATTAACAAACTAAACGGGCTCAGAGAGTACGAATGATGAATAGAATTAGAGGATAAAAAACAAGAATGATGGAAAGGATTATAATAAATTCATATTGTTTGATAGAAGAGTTAAAAGACTAAAGGGGTTTGGTTGGGGGATTCGTACCCCTATTCAAATAATAATTCATGGTTCGCTATAGTATTTTCTCTTACAAAAAATACACGTAAATCGAAAAATAGTTATAATCTTATGATTCTAATCTATAAATCAAATGTCTCCTAAATGATAATTATTTATGAAATGAGTAATGCCAAGGACACCAACTCAAATCCCCTCTTATGTACTAACTAATGTGACATATGAGTTGTCGTATTTTTATCGGTAGATGTAATATTTTATCACTAATTGAGGTGACAATATTTTAAACACCCAATAATGTAAAAGTAACAACTCACGTGTCACATCAATTAGTACACAAAAATTATGATTTGAGTTGGTGTCTCTAGCATTATTCTTATGAAATTACTAAATTGTCCATTTAAACTATTTGTTAATAATTTATTTAAAGGGTAAAGTAGTATTGTAAAGCTTAAAAAGTGAAGGATTGCTTGGATCCTTCCATCAATGGAAGGATCTAATTTGGTATTAATTTTTATGAAATTACTAAATTATCCATTTAATTTATTTGTTAAAAATTTGTTTAAAGGGTAAAATAGTCTTTTAAACTTTTTATTAGTGTATTAATCTTGTAGAGTTTTTAGATATTATTTAAATTCTTTCCTTTCTTATCCTTTTTTTTTTAAAGAATTCCTTGGTGCATTAATTTTATTAATTGACACGGCCAATATGATCAATAAAATGCTTTTTTCTTATCCTTATAAATACTGCTTTTTTATTATAAATATTGTGCTCTTTTATCCTTATAAAATATTTTTATAAATACTGGTTTGTTTTTTTCTGGCTTGAAATGCTTACAATAAAATGGCTATTTCAGTTTGTCGATACAAATCGCTCCTTTTCTTTTCTTCTTCTTATTTATTTATTTATTTTTAAAGAAAATATGTTGTCATCAAAAGCGGCAACTGTCCCCTTTTTAAAATAATAATAATGTCACGTTTTTTAGAATTACAATATTATCATTCTCTTTTTTTATTTTTGAAAAAAAAAAAATGCTCGAGATAGTATGTGTCCAAAACTATAAATAGTAGAAAGGTGGACTCTCGTTCATGAGCCCATGGGAGTTGGGACTCACACGACCTCCATCTGATGCAAGCGGAGATTACAACGAGATTCAACATTAAGGTGTTGTTTGGTTAGAGGATTCGTTTCCTGATTTGAATTATAGTTTGTGGTTTACTACAGTATTTTTTCTCACAAAAAATACACGTAAATCAAAAATAATTTTAATCACATGGTTCTAATCCATTAACCAAACGTCTTCTAAATCTAAGGATGACACTAGAACATCTCTTGTCCTAATATCCACTCCCACAAAAGGTGAGGGTTAAAGAATCCCCATTGCGAGATCTTCCCTAAACCAGTCTCACCTAATCTTCTAAAAGTCAAGCTCTGATCATTTTATTGATTCAAATTTTATTACAATAAAAAACTCTCAGAAACAGTCACATTTAATTTTTTTACTACAGTAAAAAGCTATAACATAAAATCACATCTCAACTCGAATTAAAAATTTGAATCAACGAACTAATCGGACTCTCAATAATTCATAAAAATTCAATGTAAATTCATTTTAAATTTGATCTAAAATTTATAGGATCTACACACTAAATTCAAATAATTATAAAGTGTATAGCTAGAAATGATAAGTTTAAATTTCCTTATACTTTCTTTATGGGGAACGTAATAAATTCAAGCAATAATTAAGTACATAATGAGAAATGATAAGATCAAAATTACCTTATACCTTCTTTTTGGGGACATAAAATATTTCCTATATTCCACAAGTGAACCACATAATTTTACCTGAGTAATGGGCTATATCCCATCATAACAGTACTGTTAAAAATATAGTAACCACATTTATCATAAAAAAATCTTAACAAATGCTCCTTAAAAGTGTGTAGATCTTAATTTTTATCACATATTTTTAATTAATATTTGTTAGTTAAATAATTATATTAATAAGATGCTATAATAAAAATAAAAGATAAAATCCAGATTCATATACTTTTTAATAATAAGTTGAACAATTTTTTATTTCATTTTTCATATCAATTCCTGAAAAGAAACACAAAATTTCAGGAGGATTGTAATTAACTAGCAAAAACAAAAAGGAAATGAAGTGAAAAAAATAAAAAAGAGGAGGAATTGACTAACGACTATTAGGTGTCCCCAAAAAAAAAAAAAAATTCAATTTATCACCGGGAAGATAAATTATTATTGTATTTTTCTCACAGCAGCAATGGACAATAGTAGCGTAGAGTAACAACAAAGGAAGCCCTGAAGTGGGTCCTATCACTATTAGTCTCCAAACACAGTAACCGACTAGATCCTTTTGGTTGGTTGATCAAACGGCTTAGAGATACGAGTATATATTTCTTTCTCGTCTTTCAATCGCACGCTATAAAATCGCGGAACCTCCTCAGTCCTTCCTTTCGCGGTCTTTCAACTTTCCATTTCTCTCTCACACTACAACGATTCCCTCCTTCAAAGTTCGTTCCTTTCTCTCTCTACACTCTTTAGCTTTCTAGAAAAAGCCTGAAAATAATTTTTCCGAGGTTATGTTGCGTCGGGGATTGGAGGTGAACGCTCTGATTGGTTCCTGAGAAAGTGGAGGAGAAAATAAGCGAACAGGTTAAGATACCTTCGACATTACGTTTTCTCTTGTTCTCTCTTTCGGTTGATTTATTTTTCTTCTCCCTCCTTTAAATCGCTAAATCGGGTTTAGTTGACTGTAGGAAGAATATGCACACTATCGCTTGCTCTTAAATCAGGTTTATAAAACTTGATTCTGTTTGGTTGCTGAGAAAATTGTGTGATTTTTATTTTTATTTACTTTTACTCTGTTTTTTTCCCTGTTTGGTTGGTAAGTAAAAAGAAATCTGTAGCTTTAGCCTACTATTTTGTACTCTTTTAGGCCAAAAGAGCAGTGTAAAGGCTCAGTGGAGAGAAGTTCTTTTTACATAAATTAAAAGATATTAGGCCCAACTCAACTTAATAAAATCGGCTTGTTAGGAGAGGATTATATTCACTTTATTAAGTAGATCATGCTAATATTTTCAGCTAATGTGAGATTTTAATACGCTCTCTCACGCACCGCGTGGACCATGTCAAACCGTTATAAATAAGTCGATATTGGGGGACTCAACATTGCAAAACTGAGCTTGCTCTGATACCATTTTACAAAAATCAAAAGATATTGGGCCTAACTTAACTTAACAAAACCGGCTTGTTAGGAGAGGATTACCCTCACCTTATTAAGTGGATCATGCTAATATCTCTAGCCAATGCGGGATTCTAATAGTTCTGTTCTATATTTTTGGTTAGATATTACGCATTCCTGGAGAAGCTTTTTTTGTTTTGTTTTTTGTTTTAGTATCTGTTTGGTTGCTGAGAAATCAAAAGAAAACAGAACAAATAATGTAGGCGAAACAAAAAAGATTGGAAATGAAAGAAAATAAAGTTGCTCTGCATAAGATATTTGAAGCGGAGATGTGGATATTTGCTTCTATTCTGAACTTACATTTTGCTTGAGGCAGTGAAACGTGAAGTTGTTTGGGGCAGTGCTATGGGTCGTTTGAGCTCTCTGTTGACGATATTGGGTATGGGATCGGCCTCGATTGAAGATCCTGTAGACGCAATTACTTTATATGTGCTGCTTGTTTGCTCGTGCATTATCATTGGTCATCTTCTGGAGAAGAATCGATGGATAACAGAATCAATTATTGCACTTATCGTCGTAAGTTTAGCTGCCTACTCTTCATTTTTTGCTTTTGGGTACATGATTATCCATGGTTGATTATGAAAAGCTTATGTTTATAATTTGTATGTATTGCAGGGTTTATGTTGTGGAACTGTTATTCTTCTAACTACCCAGGGAAAAAGCTCACACATCTTATTATTTAACGAAGAACTATTTTTCATATATCTTCTTCCGCCTATTATATTTAATGCTGGGTGAGTATTATATATTTATTTATTTCCTTATTATTATTATTTTTTTGCTATGATCTTTACGTTTTTCAGTTGATGGTTTTTATACTCCATTGGTGAATTAGTATATGTAGTCATGCGTTTTATCATACATTAGTTACATGTGTATGTAAACCTGTGCTTATATGAGCAGCAACAATTTGGGTTTAGTATACTTTATTCATGGTCAATAGGAGTCAACTATTAGCTATTGAACGACCAAATTTCATATGCCATGTCTGCCTTCTATGAGTACAATATTTCTGATATAAAGGCCATCACAAGTATTTTGTTATATGATCAACCATTGCTCTGATTAGCTTGATACTTTTTTGGAATCATCAAACATGGCTTCATTTGTCTTGATCTGGTACTTCATTATTCTCATTATAAAATTTTCGTCTTTCACAGCAGAGGTAGGAATCTTGGGATCTTTTCCTAATTATGCTTATAGTTTAGCTTCGATATTGGTACTTTAAATAGACTCTTCCCTTTGGATATGTGAAATTACTTGGTTATGTTTTGTTGGGAATCTTTCATTCTGTTTTATAAATATCTTTTTATGTTCTACCACTAGCCGTCATACTTTGGCAGTCCTTTTTTTTTTTTTTGGTTTTATCACATTGATCATATGTATTTCGACAGTTCTTATCTTATTTGATGCTAAATTCTCTATTATCCTCTCTTTATCCAGGTTTCAGGTGAAAAAGAAGCAATTCTTTCGAAACTTTATGACCATCACGTTGTTTGGTGCTATTGGTACTTTGATATCTTTTGCTATCATATGGCTGGGTAAGTCTGAATCTCCAAGAACTCTTTGATGACTATATATTTTACAAACTATGTTTAAAGGAGGAAAACGTACTTAATTGTGTTTCTTCTTATCTCTTCAAGATCTATGCTTAGTTTATCAAGTTCTTTAAATATCATCTGCTTAGTAATTTAAAGCTTCACAATGTTGTGGGTGATTTGTGTACGAACAACTATCTGATATAGCATATACCTGACTTGGCTTATCCAGCCATTTGTGAAATGCAAAAAGGAGAAAAGGTTCTTCTAATGTCTGTGTGCGCGTGAGTGCACTGCACACATGCAACATACAACATACGCACACATAAAGTTCTTGATTAGAATTTAGCTTTAAGGATGCTGCTAGTTGTTTGCTGACCTAACAAATTGTTTGATTTTTGCTTATTCAGTTAATTTCCGGTTGTAACTTCTAGAATCTTGATACAGGTTCTCTTCATCTATTCAAGAGATTGGATATTGGTTTCCTGGACGTGGGGGATTATCTTGGTAATTCTCTGCTATTTTCTCATTTTCGGTCTAAACAAAGTAATAAACTATTTTGCAAGATACACGTGTATTTTTTTGATTTTTCTTCTTTGCGACAGCTAAATTTTAATTGATGGGGTTAGACTTAGAATTTACCTTGGATGCATGGACTAAATTTAGTTACCAACCTGGGCATTATATTTTGATACATGCCTCTGAAATTAGAGGCTCTTTACATTTTTAATAGCATTGTCATCATTATTTTTTGTGTGGCAAGTTTGTAAAGCTACCTCTGTTATGTTCTGTTAGAATTTAAAAAGTGTGAGGCATCTGAAAAGGTAAATTGATTGTTTACTTCACTGCTTGTAGCACTTGGAGCAATATTTTCAGCTACAGACTCTGTTTGCACCTTGCAGGTACATTATATCTTAAACGGTATAGATCTGTTTATAATTTTGAAAAGACTTGGTGAATTCCTAAGATCACGCCTTAAGATGTTTGGATCTGGTTTTTCAGGTGCTTAATCAGGATGAGACACCACTACTGTACAGTCTCGTCTTTGGAGAAGGTGTGGTAAATGACGCCACATCTGTGGTGCTTTTTAATGCAATCCAGAAATTTGACCTCTCTCACATCACTTCAAGCGTCGCCATTGAGTTTATTGGAAACTTTCTGTATCTGTTTTTTACAAGCACAGCCCTGGGTTTTGGAGTGAGTCTCTTTTCTCTATTCCTTCCTCGTGTTTGCGTAGATGATTCTTCTTCTTAGTGCTTGGATACAGTCACCACTAGATTTTATCAACACACTTTTGTTTGAACCTTTTCGCTTATATTTTGCAAGTATGAATCTATTTTTGTCTTTGTTTGAAGTTGGGAGGTCGAACAAATATGTAGATGCATCGTGCACAAGGAATCATATTATTTTATGACACCTGCTCTGTTATACGTGCAGGTTGGATTGCTTAGTGCCTTTACCTTAAAGAAGTTGTACTTTGGCAGGTAGGCGTGGCTCATGATTCACCTCTTGCCTGTTTAGTTTCAGCCTCCTTTTAGTTTGATCCTCATCATAAAGAAAACAAAAGAAAGAGATAAGACAAATAGTTGACAAATGTACTGTATATTATGGTTTTCTTAACAATTCTACTAAAGTTACACTCGATTTCAGGCACTCTACTGACCGCGAGGTTGCTCTGATGATTCTAATGGCTTATCTTTCATATATGATTGCAGAAGTAAGGTTTCCCTGCAATCTCTTGAGCCAAAAACTGCCTACTCTTTTTACTTTTGTTGTTAATAATACAAAAGAAATAAGAAAGAAAGCAGAAAGCCCTGTCTAATTTAGTTTAGATATTGATTTAAATGGCTTAAGACACAACGTTATAGTCTGATGTTGATGCTTGTTGTTGTTGTTTTTTTTTTTTTTTTTCCAGCTTTTTAGTTTGAGTGGCATTCTTACTGTGTTCTTTTGCGGAATTGTCATGTCGCACTACACATGGCATAATATAACTGAGAGTTCAAGAATCACAACAAAGTATGTAATCTCTGAAGAGTTTTTTCTGAACTCTGAAACCCAATTTGTTATATTACGTGATACAGGAAGCATGCTTGTGTTTTAGTGTACCTTGATTCTTGAACAACGATCACACTAGTAACTTTTCTATTTTTCTCCCTTTTTTTCCTCATTTGCAGGCATACTTTTGCAACATTTTCATTTGTAGCAGAGATATTCATCTTCTTATATGTCGGGATGGATGCCTTGGACATTGAGAAGTGGAAAATTGTAAGCAAAAGGTAAATGCCTTTATATGAGAAATGATACCTTAATTAACTTCGAACTTTCATATTATCTTATGCTTTTGTCAGTAATCCTCGCAATGCCAGCATCTATTATACGAACTTGCTCAGCTTAATTGGACATTCATGCATATATTATATCAATTTGAGCTTCATTTTCAAAATTTCGCAGCCCAGGGACATCGGTTGGGGTCAGCTCGATACTGCTGTTCCTGGTTTTGCTGGGAAGAGCAGCTTTTGTTTTCCCGCTTTCTTTTGTGTCGAACTTGACTAAAAAGTCCGAGAGTGACAAAATTAGCTTCAAGCAGCAGGTAATTTCATTGTTTTTACATTGAGCATTGCGGCCACCAAATACTCCTAACTAAACTATATTTAACAGGTAACTATATGGTGGGCTGGACTCATGCGAGGTGCTGTGTCCGTGGCCCTTGCTTATAATCAGGTATGGAATGGTGTGAGTAGGTCTTTTATTTGCAACCTCGAGCGCTTTGTCTTTCATAAAAGATGACTTAAGGTTTAACTGGTACAAATTTGGGTTGCCCAAAGCTAATTGCTGTGTGTTTGAGTAAGATTTTGGCATCATGTTTTCTTAGTCAGTCGAAATTTAACAAGCCAATTAAGCAGGGCACTATATTCTTTGATTTGTTGAGCAAACTTTTGCACTCTTGGGACTAAATGGTTATTTTCATATTGGTTTTTTCAGCTATTTTCTGTATACAATATATGATTTTCTTGTCCTTGAACTATCCAAATGACGAAATTCTAGGATTCATGGGCACTTGTATTTAGACGATTGTTATGCCTTTGCAGTTTACAAGGTCAGGGCATACCCAACTGCAAGACAATGCAATCATGATAACTAGTACCATCTCTGTTGTTCTCTTGACTAATCTGGTAAGACCTGCAATGTGAATCTGCTCGAATAAACATAGAACTTTCGTTTCATTTATATCTAACATTAAAATCTTCCTTTATTGATGGTTTTCTTCCCTTTCTTTTGTTCCCATTTCTTAATTTCCTTTTCATTTTCGTCAGGTGTGTGGATTACTGACCAAGCCTCTCGTCCATTTACTGCTTCCACAACAAGAATTCTCAGACAGCACAACAATGTCCTCTGAACTCTTCCAAAAGTCTCCAAGCCTGAGACTGCCGTTACTTAACAACGGCCAAGATGGCCAAGATTCTGAATGTGACATGGCCAACAGCAACAACGATGATATTCATCGTACAGCTAGGCTGGGGATGCTGTGGACGTCTCCAGCGCACTCCGTTCACTACTATTGGCGAATGTTCGACGATGCTTGTATGCGCCCCATGTTTGGCGGGAGGGGATTTACACGCTATACACCAGAGAAGGAAATAATTCTGGAGTAGTGATTGATTGTAAAATAAGATAAGAAAAAGTTTAAAAAATGAAATAGAATACTATGATAGATAGGTGATACAGCATATCTAGTACAGAAATATAGCCATAGCTACGAAACTGTATGTACAGTTTTGTGTGTATAGGTTGGAGGTGAATGCCTCTAAAAGTTGTGCTTGATTGAGGTTTAGTTGGGGTATACATGTACCAGTATACTCTACCCACATCTTGTCATTCTAAATCTGGTATAACGCTATGTTATTGTTTGCATTTTATCTGTTACTCGTCTGGAAAAAAAAAGAAAAGAAAAAAGAAATGAACTTAAAATGCGTCTTCAGATGCATAATTCGTATATATGTCTATATGACTTGCGTTGGCTAAATATGATTAGACAAGCATTTGCGATGCGCTTTTGCCTATACTTCTTATTTTATTGTTTATTGGTGGAAAAGTAATTCGTGACATTTTAATTATTTAAAAATTAACAGTATTTTTCTTTTTTTTGGAAAGGAAATTAATTTATTTTCAAGTATTACAATTTAATTCTGTATATATCAAGTAATAAAATGCACTATTTATTTGTTGGTCGTGCCCGAATGAAAAAGAAAATATTTAGAATTTCAATAATACCTAAAGAAAAATGGTGTGAACATTGAATTCAAATCAGCTACAGACCATTTGACTATTGTTCAAACACTAAAAACATCAGATATCAACCACTAGATTATCCAAACTGATGAAGTGTTGTTTTATATCTTTAGCTTGAGCATATTTTTATATATTTTCAAATATAAAAGAGCGACATCATTTTGACATTAACCATATTTGTTCGAGATCAGTTATAAGGACAGCTTCATTAGCCTTCTAATGAAATGTGGTTAGTAAATGCTTAAAAGTCTATTTGTCACTCAATTAAAGGTTAGATCACATTTTCAGGATGATATCGTAAAAATTACCACAAATCTATAAAATCAAGTTGGAAAATCCTAGTTACATATATAGCTTAAAGATAGATCCACACCCCTGTCTGTAGTGTTGAGGACTTGAGGTTCATAATTCGAATTCCTTCACTCCAGTAAAAAAAAAAAAAAAAGTGAAACCTCGAATAATTTTTTGATAATTACCGTTACATATAATATATATACATGTACATATAATTACTGTTATATTACTTCATTCTATTATGTTTTCATAAACACACACCTCGCAGATTAGGCACTTGACCAACGCCGCTCTCTGGTAAAGCAAAAAATATTGCATTTAATGAATTAAGAATTAAGATGATCAAAGATCTGCAAAACACCATAATGGACAGTAATAATATTACAATTCAAATGTAATATTCCTTTTGGCTCATTAGTGTACAGTATTTTATATGCCCTTTAGAACATTCGTGTCTGATTTAAAAAATTTTTTTTTTTTTTTTTTTTTTTTTTTTTTTTTACGAGACAAAACACCGACATGTGCATGTGTTTTGGACGCAATATTGCTTGTCTACTTTCAGAAGTAACAAAGTTGACATTTACTATGGATGTACTTATTTCACCAATAAATATGGATAAATTTAGCTCCAATCACAAACGAGTTATCTAAATCAAAAGGCAAATGATAATTAAACAAGTCTATATCAAAAGCCAAATGATAATCATGGATGAAAATGTCCACGATATAGTTCACATTTCCACATATTATCTATATATTTTGAAGTCTCGACATGAATATAAAAAAGAAAGACATTCTTCTTGACGTGTTCATAAAATATCTGGAATGTCTAAAAAAATCCGTAAAATTCGTGAATATCCGTAAATATTCAGGATATTTTTAAAAATATCCACAAAATGTCTAAAAATCTTGAGAATTTTTTTCTAATAAAAATTAATTTTGTAGCGCATTTTTTCATATTTTTTTAATAAAATGTGACAACTTGGTTTAAATAAAAAACAAATATTAAGACTTAATTAGTTTTTTTTTTAAATATACTTTTTAAATAAACTATTTATAAAAATACGTGGTGTGACTCAATTGAGTCAAATTGATGAGGATTCTATAGCCTTGAGTTTTGATTTCATGAGCTTAGGAACAGAGCAAAATTCATATGGTTATTCATACAGTTTTCACATGGGATCTACTTCAGAAGTACAAAACCCAAAATGATTTGTATGATATATTAGTATATCCTCTACCACAGATCAATGTTGAAGTGTAATTACACATCTCTGAAAACTAGTCATCAAGTTCGATAAACTAACAATATCCAATTTGTGTGTTAATAATGGGAAGAGATAAAGAAACATACATGTGGCACATCAACAACTACATCCACAATTATTCAAAATAATATCTTGACAAAGGTATTATTTAGATCAAGATCAGAACTTACCTAGTGCTTTCTAACCTGCTAGAAACTCCTTTTAATACTAAAAGCACTTTAAGTCTATTTGTACTCTTATGTTTGGTAGTTAATCTCTATGTAGTATATTAAATTATTATGCCTTATTTATAATGAGTATATAAAATTATATTTGAATTATAATTTATATATAATTATGATAATTTTCTACTACAGTATACAACATAACTCTCATATTATAATAAAAAACGTATTATTTTTGTTATTGAAGTAGTTTAAATTATATAATATTGATTGTTTTAGTATTTTGTACAATTTTAATAAAAAATTTTAAAATTTTTTTACGATATTCATTTTTTCTTAAAATATCCGTCAATATCGATATTATCTACAAATCAAAACTTCGACAACCCCATAAACACCGACATTCTCATCCATGATAATTAAACAATCATTTGA